>NW_028289751.1:0-36968 GCF_059628265.1 Tinamus guttatus | reverse complement strand
CACCGAGGGGCCCAGGCGTCCGGGCGCCCCCAGAGCCAGGAGACCCCCCCACGAGGGGCCCAGGCGTCCGGCCCCCCCTCCCCACGGTGCCCCCATAGGGGCCCAGGCGTCCGGCTCCGTACCGCACCCCGGGGGGGCCGCTCTCCCCCCCCCCGGCTCTTCCTCCTCCTCCTCCATCGGCGCCTTCAGCTCCCGGGGGGGCTCTGAGAACGAGGGGGGGGCGTCGGAACGGGGGACCCCCCCCTCCCCCCCCCACCACAGGGGGGCAGGAGGGTCCCGGGGGGGGAAGGGTCGGACTGGGGTTTCGAGGCCGTTTGGGGCAGAATCCGGCAACTTTGGGCAGAATTGAGGTGATTTGGGACACAAAAACGGGGCCATCCCTGGGCTGTTTGGGTCTTTGGGGCAGTTTGGGGTAGGATTGGGGCATTTGGGGGCATTTGGGGGCTTTAGGGGCATGATTTGGGCTCCCTGGGGCAGTTTGGGGTAGGATTGGGGCAGTTTGTGGCTGTTCAGGACTATTTGGGGCATTTGGGGCAGAAAGAGGGTTGTTTAAAGCAGTTTGGGGCAGGATTTGGGCCACTTGGCCCAATTTGGGGCAGAACCGGGGCCATTTGGGACATAACAGGGGCCGTTCAGGACCAATTTGGGGCATCTGGGGGCAGTTTGGGGTTGTTTAAGGCGGTTTGGGGCAGGATTTGGGCCCCTTGGCCCAATCTGGGGCAGATTCGGGGCCGTTGGGGCCACTCAGGACCAATTTGGGGCAGATTCGGGGCCATTTGGGACATGACTGGGGTCGTTCAGGACCATTGGGGCAGACCCGGGGCCGTTTGGTCCCATTTGGGGCAGACCCGGGGCCGTTGGGGGGTTTCGGGGCAGATTCGGGGCCGTTTGGTCCATTTTGGGGCAGATTCGGGGCCGTTGGGGGGTTTCGGGGCAGATCCGGGGCCGTTTGGTCCGTTTTGGGGCAGATTCGGGGCCGTTGGGGGTTTCGGGGCAGATTCGGGGCCGTTTGGTCCATTTTGGGGCAGATTCGGGGCCGTCGGGGGTTTGGGGCGCACCGGGGGGCAGGGGGGTCCCCGTGTCCCCCCCCCGCGGCCGCCCGTCCTCGTCGTCGCTCTCGGCGAAGTCCCCCAGGTCGGCGACGTCCCCCGGGCGCAGGCTGAGCAGGCTGGCCACGCTCTGCATGTCCTCGTCCCTGCGTCCCCAAGGTGCCACCGTGTCCCCATGTCCCCAAGGTGCCACCGCGTCCCCGCGTCCCCCGTGTCCCCCGGGCGCAGGCTGAGCAGGCTGGCCACGCTCTGCATGTCCTCGTCCCTGCGTCCCCAAGGTGCCACCGCGTCCCCGTGTCCCCAAGGTGCCACCGTGTCCCCAAGGTGCCACCATGTCCCCAAGGTGCCACCGCGTCCCCATGTCCCCAAGGTGCCACCGCGTCCCCCGTGTCCCCACGTCCCCCGGGCGCAGGCTGAGCAGGCTGGCCACGCTCTGCATGTCCTCGTCCCTGCGTCCCCAAGGTGCCACCGTGTCCCCAAGGTGCCACCACGTCCCCCGTGTCCCCCATGTCCCCACGTCCCCCGGGCGCAGGCTGAGCAGGCTGGCCACGCTCTGCATGTCCTCGTCCCTGCGTCCCCAAGGTGCCACCATGTCCCCAAGGTGCCACCGTGTCCCCGTGTCCCCAAGGTGCCACCATGTCCCCAAGGTGCCACCGCGTCCCCGTGTCCCCCATGTCCCCACGTCCCCCGGGCGCAGGCTCAGCAGGCTGGCCACACTCTGCATGTCCTCGTCCCTGCATCCCCAAGGTGCCACCGCGTCCCCATGTCCCCAAGGTGCCACCACGTCCCCGTGTCCCCTGTGTCCCCAAGGTGCCACCGCGTCCCCGTGTCCCCCATGTCCCCATGTCCCCCGGGCGCAGGCTCAGCAGGCTGGCCACGCTCTGCATGTCCTCGTCCCTGCGTCCCCAAGGTGCCACTGTGTCCCCGTGTCCCCAAGGTGCCACCGTGTCCCCGTGTCCCCCATGTCCCCGTGTCCCCCGGGCGCAGGCTCAGCAGGCTGGCCACGCTCTGCATGTCCTCGTCCCTGCGTCCCCAAGGTGCCACCGCTGCCACCGTGTCCCCATGTCCCCAAGGTGCCACCGCGTCCCCGTGTCCCCACGTCCCCCGGGCGCAGGCTGAGCAGGCTGGCCACGCTCTGCATGTCCTCGTCCCTGCGGGCCACCGTGTCCCCAAGGTGCCACCGTGTCCCCATGTCCCCAAGGTGTCACCGCGTCCCCGTGTCCCCACGTCCCCAAAGTGCCACTGCGTCCCCCAAGTGCCACCACCCACCAGCACCACGGGACCCCGCTCCCCCCGCACAGGTGCCCTGCAACGGCCCTGGGGTCCCCAATGTCCCCAATGGGTCCCCCCAGTGTCCCCAAAGGTCCCCCGGGCTTCACCAGGTGCCCTGCAATGGCCCCGGGGTCCCCCCGGTGTCCCCAAAACAGGTCCCCATGTCCCCGGATGGTCCCCTTGGCTCCCCATGGTGCCCTACGATGGCTCCAAGGGCCCCCATGTCCCCAGGGGTCCCCTGTGCCCCCCGTGACCCTTGACCCTGTCCCCTGCCACCCCCGCGGGGACCTTGGGCCCCTCGAGGTGCCCTAAAACGTCCTCAAGGGAACCCCATGGCCCGACAGGGTCCCCATCCAGGTGCCCCCAGTGTCCCCAAGAGGCTCCCGTGGCCTCCGTGTCGCGACCCCCTCCGCGGTGCCCATGGTCCCCGCCACTGCCCACACCCAAGATGGCCGCCCCGCCACTGTCACCCCCGCGCCCACACCCAAGATGGCCGCCCCGCCCTCACGCGCCCCGCGCGTGCCCACCGCCAACATGGCCGCCGCGCCCCCGCCCTTCCGCGGGCGGGGCCCCGCCCCTTTGCCCGCGAGCAAGATGGCGCCGCCGGCGCCGCGACTCACGTGGCGCGGCCCTCGCGCAGGACGGTGGCCGTGAGGGTCAGGCGCAGGCGCGCGGCCGCCACCCGGCGCGAGCGCGGCCGCAGCGGCAGCTCCAGGGCGACGGCGGCGGCGGCGGGGGCGGGGGCGGCGAAACGGGAGACGTTGACGGCGGCGGCGGCCAGAGCGGAGCGGGACTCCTGGGGGGGGGGGGGGCGGGAGCGCGGGGGGCCCCGGCGTCCGGGGAGCCCCCGAACCCCCCAACGAGGACCCAGGTGTCCGGGGAGCCCCCGAACCCCCCAACGAGGACCCGGGTGTCCGGGACCCCCCGACTGGTCTGGGTGTCCAGTACCCCCTGCAGGGCCCCGGCGTCCGGGGAGCCCCCGAACCCCCCAACGAGGGGCCCGGGTGTCCGGGACCCCCCGACCGGTCTGGGTGTCCGGGGAGCCCCTGACCCCCCAACAAGGACCCGGGTGTCCGGGACCCCCGAACCCCCCAACGAGGACCCGGGTGTCCGGGACCCCCTGAACCCCAACGAGGGCCCGGGTGTCCGGGGAGCCCCCGAACCCCCCAACAAGGACCCGGGTGTCCGGGACCCCCCCAACCCCCCAACAAGGGGGGACCCCCCGACCGGTCTGGGTGTCCGGTACCCCCTGCAGGGCCCCGGTGTCCGGGGACCCCCTGAACCCCCCAACGAGGACCCGGGTGTCCGGGGACCCCCTGAACCCCAACGAGGGCCCCGGCGTCCGGGCCCCCCCCCCCCAATGGTTCTGGGTGTCCGGGACCCACCACGGGGCCCCAGTGTCCGGGACCCCCCAGCACCCCCAGGGACCCAAAAAACCGGGACCCCCCCCCCCCATACCCCTCATTGGGGACCCCGGGGATTGAAGTGTCCCCCACAAGGACCCCCATATCCAGGACCCCCCCATGTCCCCAAGTGTCCCCCATATCCAGGAGTCCCCCCCGTGTCCCCAAGTGTCCCCCACAAGGACCCCCATATCCAGGAGCCCCCCCAGGTGTCCCCCATATCCGGGAGCCCCCCCGTGTCCCCACGTGCCCCCCCGCTCACGGTCTCGATGACGAACGTCCACTCCTTGTCATCGTAGCGGTCGGCGCGGGGGTCCTGGGGACGGCGGGGACCCCGTGAGCCGCGGGGGGGGGGACGGGGTGACAGCGCGGGGGGGGGACACCGGGGACGTGCGGGGGACACGGGGGACACGGGTGACACGGGGGACACGGGGGACAGGGGGTGACGCAGGGAACAGGGGGACAGACGTGCCGGGGGGACAACAGCCGTGATGGGGGGACAACAGTCGCGCTGGGGGACACTCATGCCAGGGCTCTATGTGCACAATGTGAGGGGGAACAGCCGCACCGGGGGGACCAGGGGACCTGTTGGGGCAGGGGGAACAGCCTCAGTGGGAGGACCCGTTGTGCCAGAGGGTACAGCCGCACAGCAGGCACAGCCGCACGGGGGGGGCACAGCTGCATTGGGGGGTGGTACAGCCGTGCAGCGGGTACAGTCACACAAGACGGGTACAGCCGTGCGGCGGGTAGGGCTGCATAGGACGGGGTACAGCCACACAGGGGGGCACAGTCGCACAGCGGGGTACAGCTGCATGAGGCAGGGTACAGCCGCGTGGTGGGTACAGCTACACCGGGGGGGTAGAGCCGCACCGGGGAGGGTACAGCCGCACAGCGGGTACAGCCGCATGGGGTACAGCCACACAGAGGGGCACAGTCACACCAGGGGGGGCACAGTCGCGCAGGGCGGTACAGCCGCACAGCGGGTACAGCCACACAGAGGGGCACAGTCGCACCGGGGGGACACAGTCGTGCAGGGCGGTACAGCCGCACAGAGGGGCACAGTCGCACCGGGGGGGGGCACAGTCGCGCAGGGCGGTACAGCCGCACGGCGGGTACAGCCGCGCCAGGGAACACCCGCGCGGGCGCCGCACCCGGTACAGCGTCACCACAACATCGACGGTCTCGGGCACCACCCAGGTGACGGAGCCCCGGTAGGGGTTGCCGATGTCCGGCTGCCAGCTGTGGGGCTGCGGCGACACCCTCAGCCCCACGGCGCCCCACGGCGCCCGCATCGCCCCATGGGGGCCCCACACGTGTCCCCCAACCAGCCCTATAGGTGGCACCAGCCCCATAGGTGCCCCCGACCAGCCCCACAGGCACCCCCTCCAGCCCCATAGGTGCCCCTGACCTGCCCTATAGACCACCCCAGCCCCATAGGTGCCCCCGACCGGCCCCATAGGTGCTGCCAGCCCCATAGATGACCCCTTCCAGCCCCATAGGTGCTCCCTACCACCCCCATAGGCACCCCCCCCCCAGCTCCATAGGTGCCCTTGACGAGCCCCATAGGTGCCCCTGACCTGCCCTATAGACCCCCCCAGCCCCATAGGTGCCCCCCGCCGCCCCACCTTGGTGCAGAGCCGCCGGTTGCGCCTCGTCCACACGACGACCACCTTGTCCGGCTGCCTGTGGGGCTGCTCCTTAGACCATGGAGGGGGGGGACCAGCCCCCCAACACCCCCTGCGCCCCCCAACACCCCCCGCCCACCCCCTATCGCTGTGGGGCAGCCCCGGTCGCGGCCGTGGGGCACCGAGATAACGGGGCGGGGGGGGGACACCGTTGGCTGGGACCTGCCCTGCCCTGCCCCACGGCCGCCCTAGAGGACCCCCAGCCCCATGGGAGCCCCATGGATACCCCTAGAGCACCCCCAGCCCCATGGGAGCCCCATGGATACCCCTAGGGCACCCCCAGCCCCATGGGAGCCCCATGGATACCCCTAGGGCACCCCCAGCCCCATGGGAGCCCCATGGATACCCCTACAGCACCCCCAGCCCCATGGATACCCCATGGATACCCCTAGAGCACCCCCAGCCCCACGGGAACCCCATGGATACCCCTAGAGCACCCCCAGCCCCATGGAAACCCCATAGACACCCCTAGGGCACCCCCAGCCCCACGGGAGCCCCTAGAGTCTCCCCAGCCCCATAGACACCCCTAGAGCACCCCCAGCCCCATGGAAACCCCATAGATACCCCTAGGGCACCCCCAGGCCCATAGACACCCCTAGGGCACCCCCAGCCCCATGGATACCCCATAGACGCCCCTAGGGCACCCTGGGGGTGGGGCACTTGGGGGGCCCCTGGACGGGGGGGGCAGTTGGGGGTCCCCGGTGCTCCCCCCCCCCCGCCCTGGACAGCTGCTCGGGGGGGGGGGGGGTCGGGCTAAGTTTAGCCCGGGGGGGGGGGGGGGGGGGGTCGGGGCTAAATTTGGGGCTGGAGGAAACCGGACACCCCCCCCCGCCCCCCCCCGCCCTGCCCCACAGCCCCCCCCCCCCCCCCCGGGGTTATTTTTAGCCGCCCCGGCGGCGTTTCCCGCCAGGGCCCCATTTATGGCCATTCTGAGCCCAAAACGAAAGCGGAGGCCGGGGGGGGGGGGGCGGCCCCACATTGGGGGGCTCAGCCCCATAGCGGGGGGCGGGGCCGGGCGGGGCCGTGGGGCAGAGCCCCCCCCCCCCCCCCCCCCCGCAGGAACCTCCCGCTTCCCCTTTCGCCGCCCGGAACCGGCGGCCCCACAGGGGCCCCGCGCCCCATAGGGGACCTGCCCCCTATAGAGACCTGCCCCCTATAGAGACCCAGACCCCTATAGAGACCCAGACCCCTATGGGGACCCTGCCCCCTATGGGGACCCAGACCCTTATGGGGATCCAGACCCCTATGGGGATCCAGACCCCTATGGGGACCCAGACCCTTATGGGGACCCAGACCCCTATAGGGACCCAGACCCCTATAGGGACCCAGACCCCTATGGGGACCCAGACCCCTACAGGGACCCAGACCCCTATGGGGACCCTGCCCCCTATAGGGACCCAGACCCCTATAGGGACCCAGACCCCTATGGGGACCCAGACCCCCCCCGGGGGGCCCTACAGACCCAGGCCCCACAGGGCCCCGCCCCACACAAGCGCCCCGTGCCCTATACGGGACCCTACGGGCTATAGGGGGCTATAGGGGCCCGTAAGGACCAGGGCGCTATAGGGGAGAGGGGACACCCCGGGGGGGCGGTGCCGGGGGGGGGTCCCCGTGTCCGACAGGGGGGAGTCCCGGGGGGGGAGGGGGGGAGTTTCCCAGGGCGGTGCCGGGGGGGGGGGGGGAATCCCGGGACAGGGGAGGGATCGAGGGGGGGGATCGTGGGGGGGGTCCCGGGGTCACGGGGGGGTCACGGGGGGGGTGATCCCGGGGGGGGCGTCCTGGAGGGGGGGTCCCGTGGGGGTTTCCCGTGGGGGGGGGTTTCCCGTGGGGGGGGGTTTCCCGCGGGGGGGTCCCGTGGGGGGGTTTCCCGGGGGGGGTCCCGCGGGGGGGTCCCGGGGGGTCCCTCACCACTTCCGGGTCCCCTCCAGCCGCAGCTCCTCGTAACTCGCCACCACGTGGACTTTGGCCGCGCGTTTCCCCACGCGCTGCAGCCGCTTCCACACGGAGCCCATGGCCCCCCCCCGCCCCGGCCCACGCCACGCGCGACCGCGGCGCGCGCGCCCCCCCCCGGCGGGACCGGGACCGGGACAGGGACCGCCCCCCCCGGGACTGGGACCGCCCCCCCCGGGACTGGGACCGCCCCCCCCCGGGACCGGGACCGCCCCCCCCCTCCACGGGACCGCCCCCCCCGTCCCGTATTGCCCCCCCCTCCGGTATTGCCCCCCCCGACCCGGTATTGCCCCCCCCCCCCCCCCCCCGGTATCTGCCCCCTCCGCCCCGCCCGTTGGGGGGGTCCGGGGCGGGGGGGGAAACAAAATGACAACCGGTTCCTGCCCCCCCCGGAGCGGGGAGCCCCGCCCCCTTGGCCACGCGGCCCCGCCCCTTGGCCACGTGGCCCCGCCCCCTGGCCCCGCCCCGGGCCGTATAGCGGTCCCTCCGCCTGTCGCCCCCCCCGCCCGCACCGCTCCCCCCCCCCCCGGGCCATACGGGCCCTGTCAGGCCCTATAGGGGCCCCCGGCCGCCCCTATGGCCATCGCGGGCCCTATAGACCCCACAGCCCCCCCGCACCCGCCCCCCTGCCCCCCAATCTGCCCCAGAGCTGCTCAAACTGCCCCCCAACCTGCCCCAGCCTCTCCCAGACCCCCCCCAATCTGCCCCGCAGATGCTCGAACTGCCCCCGAGCCCCCCCCAATCTCCCCTGCAATCCCCCCACCTGCCCCAGAACCCCCCCAATCTACCCCATAGTTGTTCAAGCTGCCTGCAGTCTCCCCCCGAATCCTCCAATCTGCCCTGGAATCCCCCCCCAGCTACCCCAGAGCCCCCCAATCTGCCCCAGAGTCGCTCAAACTGCCCCTGAGCCCCCCAACCACCCCCCAATCTGCCCTGGAGTCCCCCCACCTACCCCAGACCCCCCAATCTGCCCCAGAGTCGCTCTTTAAGGGGGCGCGGGGGGGGGGTATATTCTTTATTGGGGTGCAGGGGGGCGCGGGGGGGTCACGTCCTTCACCGGGGCAGCCCCTGCAGCCCCTGCATCCCCTGCATCCCCTGCATCCCGTCCAGTCCATGCAGTGAATGCAGCGAACGCAGCGCGTCGGCGCAGGCGCGCACCAGGCCGCAGAGCTGCGCGGCTGCCGCGGGGTCCCCGCAGCGCCGCAGCTCCCGCGCGGCCCCGGCCATGCGGCGCAGCACGGCCGCGCGCGCCAGGGCCGCCACGGCCGCCGCGTCACCGGGGTCACCGGCGTCACCGGGGTCACCGGCGTCACCCGCGTCACCCGGGGGGGCCGCCCCCTCGCAGCGCTCCGGCCACCGCGACGCCGGATCCGCCCGCGGCTGCGACGGCTGCGACGGCTGCGACGGCTCCGGCGCGTCCGGTGTGTCCAGCGCTGCGGGGACCGCTCAGATCCCCCCTTGTCCCCCTCAGATCCCCCCGTGTCCCCCTCGGATCCCCCCTTGGATCCCCTCAGATCCCCCCTTGGATCCCCCCTTGGATGCTCTTGGATCCCCCCTTGGATTCCCCCTTGGATCCCCTCGGATCCCCCCTTGGATCCTCTCAGATCCCCCCTTGGATCCCCCGTGTCCCCCTTGGATTCCCCCTTGGATCCTCTCGGATCCCCCCTTGGATCCCCCCTTGTTCCCCTTGGATCCCCCGTGTGCCCCTTGGCCCCCTGGATCCGCCTTCAGATCCCCTCAGGCCACACGGATCCCCCCTCGGATTCCCCCATGGATCCCCCCTTGGATCCTCTCGGATCCCCCGTGTCCCCCTTGGATCCCCCTTTGGATCTCCTCTCGGATCCCCCCCGTGTCCCCTTTGGGTCACCTGGACCCCCCCTCGGATTCCCCCATGGATCCTCCCTCAGATCCCCTGGGGCCGCCTGGATCCCCCCAGCGGCTCCCTCGGATCCCCCATGTCCCCCTGTGTCCCCCTGGGACCCCCCCTTGAATCCCCCCGTGTCCCCCTGGGATCCCCCCGGATCCCCTTGAATCCCCCCGTGTCCCCCCGGATCCCCCCGGATCCCCCCGGATCCCCGTTCCCAGACCCAACCTCCTTCCCGGGATCCCTGACCCATTCCCGGGTCCCCCCCCCCCGCACCGGGATCGTCCGTGTCCGGGTCCGGGTCCCGGCAGGAGACGCAGAGGAGCCGGCGCTGCCGGTCCTGGAGCAGGATGGTCTGGGGGGGAGCAGGGCCCCTGGTACAGCCGGACCCCCCGGTACCCCCGAACCCCCCCGGTACCCCCGTAACCCCCCCCCGGTACCCCCGGACCCATCCCGGTACCCCCGGTACCCCCGAACCCCCCTGGTACAGTCGAACCCTCCCCCGGTGTCCCATACCCATCCCGGTACCCCCATACCCGTCCCGGTGTCCCATACCCCGCACTCCGGGCAGGTCTCCCCCAGCATCCGGTACCCCTGCTTGTCCCGGTACCCTCGGTACTCCCAGTACCCCCGGTTCTCCCCGTACCCCACATTCCAGGCAAGTTTCCCCCAACATCCGGTACTGCCGGTTCTCCCGGTTTTCCCGTACCCTCCCGGTACCCCCAGTTCTCCTGGTACCCCTGGTACCCCCGTACCCCGCACAGGTCTCCCCCAGCACATGGTACCCCCGGTACCACATACTCCTCCCGGGACCCCCGGTTCTTCCGGTTCCCCCGGTACCCCGTTCCCCCTCCTGGTGCCCCTGTACCCATTCTGGTGTCCCACATCCCGCACTCGGGACAGGCCTCCCCCAGCATCCGGTACCCCCGGTTCTCCCGGTACCCCCGGTTCTCCCGGTACCCCCGTACTCATCCCGGTACCCCTGGTACCCCATACCCCGCACTCTGGACAGGCCTCCCCCAGCATCCGGTACCCCCGGTTCTCCCGGTACCCCCGGTTCTCCCGGTACCCCCGTACTCATCCCGGTACCCCTGGTACCCCATACCCCGCACTCTGGACAGGTCTCCCCCAACATCCGGTACCCCCGGTTCTCCCGGTACCCCCGTGCTCATCCCGGTACCCCCGGTTCCCCCGGTACCCCCGGTTCTCCCGGTTCCCCCAGTACCCCCGGTTCTCCCGGTACCCCCGGTTCCCCCGGTACCCCCGGTTCTCCCGGTACCCCCGTACTCATCCCGGTACCCCCGTACCCCGCACTCCGGACACGTCTCCCCCAACATCCGGTACCCCCGCAGCAGATGCTCCCCCAGGGCCTGGCTGATCCGTTCCTGCCGCTCCCGCCCTGCGGCCGCCGCCGCCTTCCGGTCCGGAACCGGGACCGGCCCGGCCGCCCCTGCGGAACCGGGGGTCACGGGGGGAAGGGACCGGGGGGGACGCGGGAACGGGGGGACACAAACACCGGGACGCGGGAACGGGGGGACGCGGGAACGGGGGGACACGAACACCGGGACGCGGGAACGGGGGGACGCAGGGACGGGGGGAACGCAGGGACGGGGGGACACAAACACCAGGACACGGGAACGGGGGGACACGGGAACGGGGGGAACGCAGGGACGGGGGGACACAAACACCAGGACACGGGAACGGGGGGACACGGGAACGGGGGGAACGCAGGGACGGGGGGACACGGGGGACGCGCTGGGGGGGGGGGGGTTTCCGGCGCCGCCGCCCGCACCCGCGTTCACCGCCATGGCCCGCTCCCCGCCGGAAGTGGCGTCGCAGAATGGGTCCGTCCGGAAAAGCAGCCCCCCAGCGGCGCGGGTCCGTCCGGGAAACGCAGCCCCCCAGCGGGGCGGGTCCGTCCGGGAAATGGAGCCCCCCGGAAGCAGGGGACGCGCAGATCGGTTCCCCCCAGCCCCCCCCGCCCCGCGCGCCCCGCCCCTTCCCCGCCCCCCCAGGACAGGAGGCGGCAGCTCTGGAAAACGTTTATTTGGCGGGAAAAGCCCGAGGGGGCGGGGAAAGGGGCGGAGCTTGGGGAGGGGGGAAGCTCTACGGGGGGGGGGTTTACCTGGAAGACAAAGCCCGGGGGGGGGGGGGGGGGGGGGGTTAATTTAGGGAGGGGGCGGCGGGAGCAGCGGGAACCTCCGTTAAAAAAGGGGGGGCCGGGGGCGCCCCGGGTCCGTCCGAGCGGCACCTGGAAGGAAGCAGGGGGGGGGGGGTGAGGGGCTGGGGGGGGAGGGGCTCGCGCCGCCCCCCCCCCCTCCCCGGTGCCCGTGTCCGGAGCGGGTCGGGCCGGACGGGACCGGATGGGACCGGACCAGACCGGATGGGACCGGACGGGACCGGCAGGCGGCTCCGCGGCGACGCGGCCGCTCTAACCTGCCGGCTCCGAGGTCTGCGCCGCTCCGGGCGCCCCGGGAGCGGCTCCTGCCCCCGGGGCTGCGTCCTGGCGCCGCGGTCACGTCCTGGGGATTAACGGCCGTTACACGGGGGGACAGGGACGGGGCGGCCGGGACGGAGCGCGGAGCGATCCCGCGTGGAGCCGGGACGGAGCGCGGAGCGACCCGGAGCGGAGCCGGGACGGAGCGCGGTGCATCCCAACACGGAGCTGGGACAGGAGCAGGACCGGGACGGAGCGCGCAGCGGCAGCGCCGCGGTTCTGGCTGCACCGTGGGTTCGGGGGGGACACGGAGCTGGACCGGGCCGGAGCTGGACTGGGCCGGAGCACCACGCGTTCCGGTGCGGAGACAGCGGGATGGAGCACGGCGCATCCCAGCGTGAAGCCGGGACGGAGCGGGGCCGGGACGGAGCGTGCGGCGGCTCCGTGGGGCCGGGGGGACACGGCAGCGGCTCCGGCCACACCGTGGGGCTGGGGGGGAACGGGATGCGCCAGCTCCGCGGTTCTGGTTCCGGCATGGAGCCGGGCTGGGGGGACACGGCGGCAGCTCCGCGGTTCCGGTTGCACCGTGGGCTCGGAGGGGACACGGTGGCACCAGCTCCACGGTCCCGGTTGCGCCGTGGGCTCAGGGGGGACATGGTGGCACCGGCTCCGTGGTCCCGGTTGCACCGTGGGCTCGGGGGGGACACGGCGGCAGCCCCGGCGGCCCCGCTCTCACCTGCGGCTCAGAACGCCGAGTAGCGCGTGCGGTCGGCGTACGGGTCCCGCTCGAAGCGCTGCATGTCGTAGAGCGACGCGCGCGCGGCCGACGACACCGGCGACAGCTGCCCGCGCTCGTACGAGTACGACTCCCCCGCCGCGGCGCCCGCCGCCGCCGCGCGCCGCAGGGGGCTCCGGTCGCGCGCGTAGTACGTGGACGAGGCGGCCGCGGCGGCCGCGCTGGCGGCGGCGGCCACGGCGGCGGCCGCTCCGGGGGTCGGCAGCAGCGCCCGGTCATAGGGGTCGAGCGCAGCGGGGAGGCGGGCGGCCACGGCGCCGCCGGCCGCCATGGCCGTGGACTGCACCTGCGAGTACTGCGCGTACTGCGAGTACTGCGCCATGGTCTGCTCCGCGTAGGCGTCGTAGCGCACGCGGTAGCGCTTGTAGTAGTCGACCATCCCGCCATAGGCGTCATCGTAATAGACGGTCTCCCCGTAGCCCGCGGGGTAGGGGGTGCGCACCGCGCCGTACTGCTCGTTATAGGCCTCGGTAAAGTCGGCCGCCTGGCCCGGGCGGTCTACGGGACACTCTTTAGACCAGTGCCCTTCCTTCCCGCAGCGGTAGCAGCCGCTCTTGTCGCCCATCCCCGGCGCGGTCCGGAGCCGACTCGTGGACAACTGCACGCGCATCCGCTTGCCTTGAAGAGACCAGAGGGACGGAGTTAACGGGGCCGCGCGGGGACGGGGCCGCCGGGAGCCCCCGGGGCGGCCGGGACCGACCCCGGGCACCGGGCAGGGAAAGCGGCGCCCGGAAGGGCCCGTTGGGAAGGGCGGGAGCGGAGCCGCCCGTTCCGCTTCCCGCCGGCTCCTCCGGAGGCTCCGGACATTCCCGGTCACCAGGGGAAGGGTTTGCCGGGAAGAGCGGAGCCGTATCCCGGGAATCCGCCCGGGATTCCCTTCCGAACCCGCCGGCCGCTCCGGCCGCATCCCGCGGACCCGAGGGACCCAATTCCCGCGTTTCTGGGGGGAAGCGGCCGCATCCGCCCGCGGGTCCCGGCGCTCCCGCCCTCACCCGGGAGCCGGAGCGGCTCGGGAAGCGCCCGGAGCAGCTCGGGAAGCGCCCGGAGCGGCTCAGGAAGCGCCCGGAGCTTTGGGGCAGGCGGAGGCGTCCGCGACCCCCCCCGGCTGCTCGTTTTGGGGCAAGAAACTGGGGAAAAGGGACTCTTGGGGCTGCTCCTCTCTGCTCCGGAGCCGACCCGGCCACGAGGGCTGCGGGCAGGAAAAGGGGCCCAAATGTCCCCAATTTGCGGCTCCGCAGAGCCCTGTCCCCAAGGGGCCTCGGTTGAGCCGTCCCCGCCGGGCGCGGATCCCGGTACCGGCTCTGGGGGGGCCGTGGATCCCGGTACCGGCCCTGGGAGGATCCTGGCACCGGCCCCGGGAGAGCTGTGGATGCCGGTACCGGCTCCTGGAGGATCCCGTGGATCCCGGCTCCGGGAGGGCTGCGGATCCCGGTACCGGCCCTGGGATGATCCTGGTACCAGCACTGGGAGGGCTGGGGATCCCGGTACCGGCTCCGGGAGGATCCCGCGGATCCCGGTACCGGCCCTGGGAGGATCCGGCGGATCCCGGCACTGGCCCCGGGAGGATCCCGGCAGGATCCGGGGGGGCTGCGGATCCCGGTACCGGCTCCGGGGGGGCTGTGGATCCCGGTACCGGCTCCGGGGGGGCTGCGGATCCCGGTACCGGCTCCGGGGGGGCTGCGGATCCCGGTACCGGCCCTGGGAGGATCCTGGCACTGGCCCTGGGAGGATGCCGGTGGGATCTGGCCCTGGCTCCAGGAGGATCCCCGTACCGGGAGGGCTGGGGATCCCGGTACCAGCCCCGGGAGGATCCTGGTACCGGCACTGGGAGGATCCCGCGGATCCCGGTACCGGCCCTGGGAGGATCCCGGTACCGGCCCCGGGAGGATCCCGCGGATCCCGGCCCCATCCTCACCCTGGAACTCGGTGTTGTCCAGGCCGCGCAGCGCCTCCACGGCGTCCTCGGCGCGCTCCATGTGCACGAACGCGTAGTCCTTGACGATGTCGCACTCGATGACCGGCCGTACTCCTCGAACTTGGCGCGCAGCTCCAGGTTGGTGCACGTGGGGCTGATGTTGCCCACGTGCAGCTTGGTGGACGCCTTGCTCTTGTTCTTGGAGGCCTCCACGTTGATGCAGACGCCGTGCAGCTTGTGGTGGTGCAGGTTGCGGATGGCGTCCTCGGCCGCCGTCTTGTCCTCGATGTGCACGAAGCCGTAGTTCTTGATGATGTCGCACTCCAGCACCTTGCCGTACTGCTCGAACAGCGCGCGGATCTCCTGCTCCGTGGCCTCGCGCGGGAGGTTCCCGATGAACAGCTTCACCATGGCGGCCGCGCCTGCGGGACACAGCGCCAACGGTCATGGACGGGGCCCCCCAAACCTATGGGGCGCCCTATGGGGAGCCCTATGGCCCTATGGGGAGCCCTATGGCCCTAATGGGGAGCGCTATGGCCCTATGGGAATCGCTATGGCCCTATGGGGCGCCCTATGGCGCGGCAGGTTCCCGATGAACAGCTTCACCATGGCGGCCGCGCCTGCGGGACGGACCAACGGTCACGGACAGGGCCCCCAGCTCCATGGGGCGCCCTATGGGGCTATGGGGCGCCCTATGGCCCTATGGGGAGCTCTATGGCCCCCCCCCGACCCTATGGGGCTCCCTATGGCCTCCCCGACCCTATGGGGCAACCTATGGCCCTATGGGGAGCCCTATGGCCCTATGGGGAGCCCTATGGCCCCCCGGCTCTATGGGGCGCCCTATGGGGAGCCCTATGGCCCTCCCCCAACCCTATGGGGAGCCCTATAGCCCCTCTGACCCTATGGGGCACCCTATGGCCCCCCTGACCCTATGGGGCACCCTATGGTCCTATAGGGTGCCCTATGGCCCTATGGGGTGCCCTATGGGGAGCTCCATGGCCCCCCCCGACCCTATGGGGTGCCCTATGACCCCTCTGATCCTGTGGGGCTTCCTATGACCCCCCTGACCCTATGGGGCACCCTATGGTCCTGTAGGGCTCCCTATGGCCTCCCCGACCCTATGGGGCGCCCTATGGCCCTATGGGGATCCCTATGGCCCCCGTGACCCTATGGGGCAACCTATGGCCCTATGGGGTGCCCTATGGTCCTATGGGGTGCCCTATGGGGAGCTCTATGCCCCCCCCCGACCCTATGGGGTGCCCTATGACCCCTCTGATCCTGTGGGGCTTCCTATGGCCTCCCCGACCCTATGGGGCGCCCTATGGCCCTATGGGGCGCCCTATGCCCCCCCCGGCCCTATGGGGCTTCCTATAGGAACCCCCCCCCCCGCGGCTCCCCATCCCGCCCCGGGGGTCCCGGGACCTCCGGGGGGTCCGGCCGGTACCGCGGGGCCTCGCGCGGGATCCGATGGGACCGGGCGGGAGCGGGGGAGGGCGCGGAGGCTCCGGAGGAGGAAAAGGGAAGGCCGGGACGGGGAGAGGAAACCCGGGAGCACCGGAAAACGGCGGGGGAGCCCCGGGGGCACCGGAACGGGGCGGGGGGGACCCCCGGGCCGATAATGGGGAGCACCGGAAGCACCGGACGGGGGGGGAGGGGGCGCTCACCACAGCTCCGCTCCGCACGCGCCGCGTCGGCCGACGGCGACAAAATGGCGGCGGCAGCGGCTCCACCCCGCGGCCCCGCCCTGCGCCCCGCCCCCGCGCGCGGCGCCGCGCGCGCTCATTGGCCGGCGCCGCCCGGGCGCCGCGTTGCGATTGGCCGCCCGGCGGCCACGAGGCTGACGCACGGGGGGGGTGACGTCAGGGCGCGCCGCCGTCAATGGCGCCGCCCAGCTCGGCGCGGATGCGGAGCCGGGGGGAGCGCAGGGGCGGTTCCGGTCACGTGGCGGCGGCGGCGGCCAATCGGGGCGCGGGGCGGGGGCGGGGCGCCGCGGAGCCCGGCGGGGTCGGAGCGGCGGGAGCGGCGGAACCGGGTGGGTGGCGGCGGGGGGGGGGGAGCGGGGGGAACCGCCGGCCCCGCCCCTCCCGCCGCGGGACACGCCCCTCCGCGGCGGCCCCGCCCTCGCCTCGAGGCCCCGCCCCTCTCAGCCCCAAGCGGCCCGAGGCCTCCGCCCCCCCCCGCGGTACCCTGGATCCGATGGGCCACGCCCCTCGCGCCTTGGCCACGCCCCTCGCGCCTTGGCCACGCCCCCCAGGGCGCGTCCTGCCCCTGGGACCCGTCCTGGGCCTCGAGGGCCGCCCGTTCCCGGCAGCCCCGGTCCTGCCCCCGGACCCACATCTGGGCCCCCCAGCCCCCATCCTGCCCCCCAGCCCCGTTCCTGCCCCCTGGACCCACATCTGGACCTCCCAGCCCCCATCCTGCCCCCCGGACCCACATCTGGGCCCCTCTGTCCCGGTCCTGCCCCCCAGCCCCGTTCCCGCCCCCTGGACCCACATCTGGACCTCCCAGCCCCCATCCTGCCCCCCGGACCCACATCTGGGCCCCTCTGTCCCGGTCCTGCCCCCAGCCCCGTCCTGCCCCCCAGCCCCGCTCCCGCCCCGCGGGTCGCCCTGATCCCCCCTCGTCTCCCGCAGGGAACATGTCGGACCCGGTGCTGCTGCTGCGGCGGGTGCGGGATCGCGGCGACGACGGCGACGGCGACGACGCGGCGGCGGCACCGGGGGGGCCTCCCCGGCGCAAGCGCGGGCGGCGCCGCCGCTTCTACCCCGAGCACCGCGTGTACCGGGCGCGCTGCTCCTTCCTGGACCTGAGCGAGGAGCAGGTGCTGCGGCGCTACCGGCTGGACAAGGCGGCCATCGCGGCGCTGTGCCGCGAGCTGCGCGCCGACCTGGAGAGCGTCACGGGCCGCAGCCACGCGCTGCCCGTGGCCGTCAAGGTGACGGCGGCGCTGGCCTTCCTGGCCAGCGGCTCCTTCCAGGCGGCCGCGCGCGCCGGCGCCGGCATCAGCCAGTCGGCCATGTCCAACTGCCTGGCGCAGTTCCTGGCGGCGCTGCAGCGGCGCGCGCCGCGCTACGTGGTGTTCCCGGCGCCCGGGCGCGCCGCGCCGCGCGGGCCCTTCCCCGGCGCGCTGGGGCTGCTGGGCAGCATGCACGTGGCGCTGCGCGCGCCGGCTGACAACGAGCCGGCCTTCCGCAACGCGCGCAACTTCCACTCCATGAACATGCAGGTGGTGTGCGACGCGCGCGGCGCCATCACCAACGTGGTGGCCAAGTTCCCCGGCGCGTGTCCCAACGCCGCCGTGCTCGAGGGCTCCGCGCTGGCGCGGCTGCTGGACGGCGCGCGGCCCCACGGCGCCTGGCTGCTGGGTGAGGGACGGGGACGGGGACGGGGATGGGACGGGGCGGCCAAGGGGACGGGGACATGGGGACGGGGGGACGGGGACGGGGACGCGGGGACGCCGAGGGGACGGGACGGCCATGCGGACGGGGACATGGGGACAGGGACGGGGATGGGGACGGGGACGGGACGGCCAAGGGGACGGGATGGCCATGGGGACGGGGACATGGGGACAGGGACGGGGATGGGGACGGGGACGGGGCAGCCATGGGGATGGGACGGCCATGGGGACGGGGACGCCCAGGGGACGGGGCGGCCAAGGGGATGGGACACCTGTGGGGATGGGGAGAACTGCAGGGATGGGGACACCCATGGGGACGGGGACGGCCAAGGAGATGGGGACACCTGCAGGGACAGGGACACCCATGGGGACGGGGACGGGCAAGGGGACGGGACGGCCATGGGGACGGGGACGCGGGGACGGAGATTGGGACACCCATGGGGACAGGGGGGCCAAGGGGACAGGGCGGGCAAGGGGATGGGACAACCACGGGGATGGGGACACCTGCAGGGATGGGGACACCCATGGGGATGGGACAGCCATGGGGACGGGGACAACCGCGGGGATGGGGACACCCGTGGGGATTGGGACAACCATGGGGACGGGGACATGGCAGGGACGGGGACAACCGCGGGGATGGGGACACCCACAGGGATGGGGGCACCCACAGGGACGGGGACACCTGTGGGGATGGGGAGACCTGTGGGGATGGGATGGCCAAGGGGACAGGGATGGCTGCGGGGATGGGGACACCTGTGGAAATTGGGATACCCATGGGGATGGGGACAGCCAAGGGGATGGGGACACCCGTGGGAATAGGGACAACCACAGGGATGGGGATGCCCGCGGGGACAGGGACACCCAGAGGGACAGGGACGCCCGCAGGGATGGGGCTGCTCACGGGATGGGGACACCCATGGGGACGGGGACGGCCAAGGAGATGGGGACACCCATGGGGACAGGGACACCCATGGGGACGGGGACGCGGGGACGGGGACGCCAAGGGGATGGGGACACCCAGAGGGACGGGGCCACCTGTGGGGACGGGGACACCTGTGGGGATGGGGACCCCCATGGGGACAGGGAGACCCATGGGGACGGGGCCACCTGTGGAGATTGGGACACCCGTGGGGATGGGGACACCCATGGGGATGGGGCTGCCCACAAGGACAGGGACACCCGGGGGACGGGGCCACCCGCGGAGCCGCCTTGCGCGTTTCCTGACGCGCGTCCCGCGGCGCCCCGGCGCAGGCGACCGCAGCTACCCGCTCAAGCCGTGGCTCATGACGCCCATCGCGTCGCCGCGCGGCGCGGCCGAGGAGCGCTACAACGCGCTGCACCACGAGGCGCTGGCCGCGCTGCGCCGCACGCGCGCGCTGCTCACGCGCCGCTTCCGCTGCCTGGACCGCGCGCGCGGCTCGCTGCAGTACGCGCCGCCCAAGGTGTGCCAGATCTTCCTGGCCTGCTGCGTCCTGCACAACATCGCGCTGAGCCGCCGCACGCCGCTGGAGCCGGGGCCGCCCGACGGCGACGCCGAGCCCGAGCCGCCCGCGCCGCCGCCGCCCGCGCACGCGTCCCGCGAGGCGCGCGCCGTGCGCGCCCGCATCGTGCAGCAGGTGCGCGACGGGCTGCCCTGGGCGCCGCGCGGCCGCGGCGACGTCCCCGCGGAGCCGGAGCCCCGTCCCTCCTTTTGGGGCGAATAAACGTGGTTTTGGAGCGGGCTGTCCGAGCGCCGCCGCGTCCCGCACGTTTATTGCCCGTTCCCGGCGCGTTCCCGCTCCCGACGGGAGGCTCCGGTGCGCGCCGGGAGCAGCGCGGCCGCGCGCCGGCCCTGCTGCAGCCAGTAGAGCATCTCCACGCGGTCCCAGCGCATCTTGTCCCGGTACGGGCGGCCGCGGAAGGCGACGCCGTCCCCGCGCACGCGGCGCAGCGCGGCGGCGATGGCGGCGTCGCGCCGGGCGATGGCCGCGAGCAGCCGCCGCCGGGCCCGGTGCTCCTCGGCCGCGCGCGCGGCGCCGCCGGGCCGGAACAGCCGCCCGGGCTCGGACGCGGGGCCCTCCAGCGCCTCCAGCCGCGCCAGGAGCAGCTCCCGCTCCTGGATGGCGGCGGCCGCGGCCTCCCACGCGCGCAGCGCGGCCGCCCCGGCGCCGGCGCCGGTGCCGGTACCGAACCGCACGGCCATGGCCAGCCGGTCCGGGCCGGGCACGCGCAGGACGGCCCAGAGCCGCTCCAGCCGCTGCTGCAGCCGCCCCAGCCCCGGTGCCTCCGCCTGCAGCATCCCGGGATTCCAGAGCCCCGGCACGAAGCGCTCGGTACCGGTGCCGGTGCTGGGACCCGGCACGAAGCGCTCGGTACCGGTGCTGGGACCGGCCCGGGGCTCCGCTGGCACCGGCGGCTCCTCCCGCTCCCGGCCACGCTCCGGAGCTCCCGGCTCCTCCCGCTCCCGATCGCGCTCCGGTCCCGGCGCCTCCTCCCGTTCCCGGCCGCGCTCCGGTCTCGGCGCCTCCTCCCGTTCCCGGCCGTGCTCCGGAGCTCCCGGTTCCCGTTCCCGGCCGCGCTCCGGTCCCGGTGGCTCCTCCCGCTCCCGATCGCGCTCCGGAGCCCCCGGCTCCTCCCGTTCCCGATTGCGCTCCGGATCCCCCGGTTCCTCCCGTTCCCGATCGCGCTCCGGAGCCCCCGGCTCCTCCTCGCCGCCGCCGCCGCCGTCCCGGTGCAGCCCGAACACCGCGTGCAGGTAGTCGGTGTCCGCCGTGGCCACGAACTTGAGGAAGTCGTCGACGCCGAACGCGCTCCTCCACCAGCGCCGCCAGGACCCCCGTTGCCGCCAGGGCAGCCGCGCGGGCGGCGCGGGGCGCGCGGGCGGCGCGCGGGGCAGCTCCGCGTTCACGGCGCGCGGCGGAACCGGCAGCGGAACCGGCGGCGGCACCGGCGGCCCCAGGTCCCGCGCGGCGGCCGGCGGCTGCAGCGGGCGCTGCCGCTCGAAGCGGAGCCGCTCCGGGGGCAGCGCCGCCGCCAGCGCCCCGTAGAGCTCCCGCACGGCCCGGCCCGGTCCCGGCGGCGCCGCCGGCCCCGCGGGGCCCAGCGGGTCCGGGCACAGCGGCCCGAAGCTCCGCAGCGGCACCGGGGCGGCCAGCGCGGGACGGGGCAGCCGCGGCGGCGCCGGTCGGACCGGGCCGGGACGCGGGGCTGGCGGCGGCGGCTCCCGGTGCTCCCGGTGCTCCCGGTGCTCCCGGTCCCCGGCGCGGCGCGGGAGCGCGGCCAGGAGCGGCGGCAGCCGCTGCTCCCCGCGCGTGGGGCCGCGCGTGGCCGCCCGCCGCGCCAGCTCCCGCGCGTCCCGCGCGCCGCCCGGTGCCGCCGGCTCCTCGCGGGGCGGCGGCGGCTCCGGCGGGGACGGGCGGCGCGGCGGGCGCGGCAGCCCCAGCTCGTCCAGCAGCCGCCGGCCCTCGCGCAGCTCCGGGAGGGACCGCGCGGCGGCCGCGGGGCGCGCGGGGCGGCGCGGGGCGGCGCGGGGCGGCGGGCACGGGGTGCGCACGGCCACGCACGGCCCCACGCGCGGGGGGGCGGCGGCGGCGGCGGCGCGGCGGGGGGCGGGGAGGCCCCGCGGCCCCGGGGACGGGAGGCGCCGCAGCTCGGCCAGCTCCGCGGAGCGGCGCCCGCGCGTGGGCGGCGGCACCGGCGGCCGCGCCGGCCGCAGCAGGCGGCCCACGGGGAGGCCCAGGCGGCCGCCGCGCGTGGGCGCCCGCAGCTCCGCGCGCAGCCGGTGCCGCGCGGCGGCCCCGTCCAGGCAGGCGGCGCAGTCCAGGGCCAGCTGGGCCCGGCGGCGGGCGCGCTCGGCCGGGGCGGCCAGGACGGCCCCGCGCGGCGCCGGCCGCCCGTAGCGAGCCCAGAGCCGCTCGGCCGCCCGCGCCAGGAACGCGCGGAGCCGCCTCCCGCCGCCGCCGCCTCCCGCCGCCTCCGCCCAGGCGCGCGCGGCCGCCGCCTCGATGGTTCCGCGGAGCTCCCGCTGCCCCGGCGGCTCCGGGCGCGGCGGCGGCGGCAGCCGGGGCGGCCCCGGCGGGTCGGGACGGGCGTCCGGCCCCGCGGCGGCTCCCGGGAGCTCCATGGACCCGGCCTGGAGCGGGGGCGGCCCCGGGGGCGGGATCGGCCTCGCTGCGCGGGAACCCCCCGTGTGTCACCCCGGGAACCCCTCAACCCACCGAGATGCCCCGGGTGCCTCCAAAACCCCCCCTCGAGGCCCCCAAGGCCCTGAGACCCCCCAAATACCCCCAAATCCCCCTGAGGACCCCCCAAACACCCCCCAAACCATCAACACCCGCTGAGGATCCCCAAACACCCCCAAAACCACCTGAGGGCCCCCGAAACACCCCCAAAACCATCAACACCCCCTGCGGACCCCCCAACCACCCCCAAAACCACCTGAGAACCCCCAAACACCCCCAAAACCATCAACACCCCCTGAGAACCCCCCAAACACCCCTCAAAGCCCCCAACCCCCCTAAATGCGCCTTAAACCCCCCCAAATCCCCTCGAGCCCCCCAGGCCCCTCCCCAAACGGCCCCTCAGGATCCCCCGCCCCGCTCGGGGCTCCAAAAAGCCCCGAATCGCCCCAAATTCGCACCCCCTCCTCCGGCCGCCCCGCCCGCGCCGGCGCCGCCGTTCCCATGGCGACGCCACGCCGGAAGTGGCTCGGGGCGGTCCGCGGCCCCGCTCCGTCCGGCGGCGCTTCCGGGCGGTCCGCGGCCGCCGCGGTCCGTGCGCGCGGCGCGGGGGTTCCGCGCGGCGCGGCGGGGCAAAGGCCGCGGTCATGGCGGAGGCGGCGGGTCCGGACGGGCCCAGCTGCACGGTGAGGGGCGGCGGGGTCGGGGACACGGGGCCCCGTGCGGGGAACGGGGGTGCCCGGGAGGGTTTGGGGGCCCCGTGCAGGGACCGGGGGTGCCCGGGGGTGCCCGGGAGGGTTTGGGGGCCCCGTGTGGGACTGGGAGGGTTTGGGGGTCCCATTCGGGTCCCCGGGTGTTTTTTGGGGTCCCGCTCAGGTCCCCGGTGGGTTTCGGGGTCCCGTTCGGGTCCCCGGGTGGTTTTGGGTCCCGTTCGGGTCCCCGGTGGGTTTCGGGGTCCCGCTCAGGTCCCCGGGTGGTTTTTGGGGTCCCGTTCGGGTCCCCGGGGTCCCCGGGTGGTTTTTGGGTTCCCGTTCAGGTCCCCGGGTGGTTTCGGGGTCCCGCTCAGGTCCCCGGGTGGTTTTTGGGTTCCCGTTCGGGTCCCCGGGTGTTTTTTGGGGTCCCGCTCAGGTCCCCGGGTGGTTTTGGGTCCCGCTCAGGTCCCCGGGTGGTTTTTTGGGGTCCCGCTCAGGTCCCCGGTGGGTTTCGGGGTCCCGTTCGGGTCCCCGGGTGGTTTTTGGGGTCCCGTTCAGGTTCCCGTTCAGGTCCCCGGGTGATTTTGGGGGTCCCGTTCAGGTCCCCGTGCAGGTTCCGGGGGTCCCCGGGTGTTTTTTGGGGTCCCGCTCAGGTCCCCGGGTGGTTTTGGGGTCCCGTTCAGTTCCCCGGGTGGTTTCGGGGTCCCGCTCAGCCCGTCCCCCCGTCCCTCCCGCAGCTGGAGTTCGCGGTGCAGATGGACTGCGAGGGCTGCGCCCGGGACGTGCGCGAGGCCGTGCGGGGGCTGCCGGGTGAGCGGCCGGGGACACCGGGACCGGGGACACCGGAACTGGGGACACCGGGACTGGGGACACCGGGACCGGCACCACCGAGCGCGAGGACACCGGGACCGGGGACACCGGGACTGGGGACACTGGGACCGGGGACACCGGGACCGGGGCCACCGAGCGCGGGGCCACCGAGCGCGGGGACACCGGGACTGGGGACACCGGGACCGGGGACACCGGAACCGGGGACACCGGGACTGGGGACACCGGAACCGGCACCACCGAGCGCGGGGACACCGGGACCGGGGACACCGGGACCGGGGACACCGGGACTGGGGACACCGGGACTGGGGACACCGGAACCGGCACCACCGAGCGCGGGGACACCGGGACCGGCACCACCGAGACCGGGGACACCTGGACCGGGGACACCGAGCGCGGGGACACCAAGACCGGGGCCACCGAGACCGGGGCCACCAAGCGCGGGGCCACCGGGACCGGGGACACTGGGACCGGGGCCACTGGGACCGGCACCACCGGAACCGGCACCACTGTCACCACCATCCCCGTCCCCATCAGCCCCGTCACTCCCGTCCCGTCACCACCAACCACGGGGCCACCGTCCCCACCTCCCTGTCAACACTGTCCCCGTCACCCCCATCCCATCACCACCGAGCGCGGGGACACCGGGACCGTCACCATCGTCCCTGTCACCACCGTCCCCGTCACTCCCGTCCCGTCACAACCGGCCGCGGGGACGCTGGAACCGTCACCCCCATCCCGTCCCCACCGGCCCCGTCACCACCGGCCCTGTCACCACTGGCCCCATCCTGCCCATGGCCCCGGTGCCGCCTTCGCTGTCCTGGTCCCGTCCCTGTCCCCGTCCCAGCTCCGTCCCTGTCCTGTCCCTGTCCTGTCACTGTCCCGTCCTTGTCCACATCCCTGTGCCCACCCCAATCCCATCTGTGTCCCAATGCCATCCCTGTCTCACCCCGTCTCCATTCCCGCCCTGTCCCCATCCCAATCCCGCCCCATCTCCATTCCCATCCTTATCCCATTCCCATCCCTATCCCGGTTTAGGCGTGCGGCTCCTGGAGCTGCGCCTGGACACGCAGACGCTGCTGCTGGAGGCGACGGTGGCGGCCGAGCGGGTGCGGGAGCAGCTGGAGGCGTCGGGGCGGCGCGCGGTGCTGCGGGGCATGGGGGGCGCCGGCCCCACGGCGGCGGCGCCGGGGGACACGGGCGGTCCCAGCCCCACAGCGGCACTGGGGGGTCCCAGCCCCACGGCGGCACTGGGGGGTCCCGGCCCCACGGCGGTGACGCTGCAGGACCCCGGCCCCACGGCGGTGACGCCGGGGGACACGCGGGTCCCCGGCCCCACGGTGGCCGCGGTGGCGGCGCTGGGCGGCCCCGGCCCCACGCGGGGCCTCCTCCGCTTCGTGCAGCTCGGCCCCCGGCGCTGCCTCGTGGAGGGCGCCCTGGCCGGGCTCCCCCCGGGGCCCCACGGCCTCCACGTCCACGAGTTCGGGGACGTCTCCGAGGGCTGCGACAGGTACCGGGATGGGGGTCGGGGGGCCCGGGCGGCCCCCGCGGCGCCGGCCCCACCGCGTCCCCCCGTCCCCGCAGCTGCGGGGAGCACTACAACCCCCACGGGGAGCGGCACGGGGGACCCCAGGACGAGCACCGGGTGAGCGGGGACGGGGACACGGGGACGTGACACCCGCATGGGACCGGGGATGCGGCTGTCACCCCATCCACGGGGCTGGGACGCGGCTGTCACCCCCTCCGTGGGGCTGGGACGTGACCACGACCTTCCGTGGGGCTGGGATGTGGCTGTGACCCCATCCATGGGGCTGTCACCCCCTCCATGGGGCTGTCACCCATCCACGGGGCTGGGACGTGGTTGTCACCCATCCATGGGGCTGTCACCCATCCATGGGGCTGTCACCCACCCACGGGGCTGGGACGTGGTTGTCACCCCTCCGTGGGGCTGTCACCCCATCCACGGGGCTGGGACGTGGTTGTCACCCATCCATGGGGCTGGGACGTGGTTGTCACCCACCCACGGGGCTGGGACGCGGCTGTGACCCCATCCATGGGGCTGTCACCCCATCCACGGGGCTGTCACCCACCCACGGGGCTGGGACGTGGTTGTCACCCCTCCGTGGGGCTGTCACCCATCCACGGGGCTGGGACGCGGCTGTGACCCCCTCCATGGGGCTGGGACGTGGTTGTCACCCATCCACGGGGCTGGGACGCGGCTGTGACCCCCTCCGCGTCACCCCCAGCACGTCGGGGACCTGGGCAACATCTGGGCCGACGCGTCGGGCAGAGCCGCCTTCCGCCTGGAGGACTCGCGGCTGCAGGTGGGGGGACCGGGGGGACCGGGGGGGGACCGGGCGCCCGCGGCGGCACCGCGACCCCCAGCCTGCCCCCCAGGTCGAGGACATCGTGGGCCGCTCCGTGGTGGTGGCCGCGGGCGAGGACGACCTGGGCCGGGGCAACCACCCGCTGTCCCCCGTCACCGGCAACGCGGGGCCGGGGTGGGTGCCGGACGGGGGCTCCGGGGGGCGGCCGTGGGTCCGGGGGGTGGCCGTGGGTCCATAGGGTGTCTGTGGGGCAGCGGGTCCGTGGGGGGTTCCATGGGGTGTCCGGGGGGGGGTTCCATGGGGTGTCCATGGGGTTCCATGGGGTTCTATGGGGTGTCCATGGGGTGTCCATGGGGTGTCCATGGGGTGTCTATGGGGTTCCATGGGGTTCCATGGGGTTCTATGGGGTTCTATGGGGTGTCTATGGGGTTCCATGGGGTGTCCATGGGGTGTCCATGGGGTTCCATGGGGTTCCATGGGTCCCGGTGTCCCTCTCCTCCAGGCTGGCCTGCGGGGTGGTGGCGCCCGCGGCCATGGGGTGTCCATGGGGTGTCCATGGGGTGTCTGTGGGGTTCTATGGGGTTCTATGGGGTTCCATGGGGTTCCATGGGGTGTCCATGGGGTGTCCATGGGGTGTCTATGGGGTGTCCATGGGGCTCTATGGGGTGTCCATGGGGTGTCTGTGGGGTTCTATGGGGTGTCCATGGGGTGTCCATGGGGTGTCCATGGGGTGTCTATGGGGTTCCATGGGGGGTTCCATGGGGCTCTATGGGGTGTCCATGGGGTGTCCTTGCTGTTCCCTCCAGCCTGGCCTGCGGGGTGGTGGCGCGCGCGGCCGGGCTGCTGCAGAACCCCAAGCGCCTCTGCACGTGCGACGGGCGCACCCTGTGGGAGGAGCGGGAGCGCGCGGCGGCGAATCTGTGACGGGGCCGCCGGTAACGGGAGCGCGCGGCCGCCAACCTGTGACGGGGGCGCCAATAAACGGGACCGGCCGCCAACCTGTGACGGGGCCGCCGGTAACGGGAGCGCGCGGCCGCCAACCTGTGACGGGGCCGCCGATAAACGGGCCCGGCCGCTCCTTGGGAATGCGGCGCCTTTAAGGGGGGGCGTGGCCGCGGCGGGCGCCTTTAAGGGGGGGCGTGGCCGCGGCGGGCGCGGTTCCGTGCGCGGGGAGGGCGGGGCTAACGTCGCGGCGGCGCGCGGGAGGGGGGCGGCCTCTGCGCAGGCGCAGGGCAAGGGGCGCGGGGCGGTTATTGCGCAGGCGCAGTGCAAGGGCCGGGTGTACGGGGCGGTCGCTGCGCAGGCGCAGTGGGGAGAGAGAGGGCGCGGGGCGGTTATTGCGTAGGCGCAGTGGGGGACAGAGGGGGCGGTTATTGCGCAGGCGCAGTGCAAGGGCCGGGTGTACGGGGCGGTCGCTGCGCAGGCGCAGTGCAGGGGGCGGGTGCGCGGGACGGCCGCTGCGCAGGCGCAGTGCAGGGGGCGGGTGCGCGGGACGGCCGCTGCGCAGGCGCAGTGCAGGGGGCGGGAGCGCGGGGCGGTTATTGCGCAGGCGCAGTGCAGGGCGCGGGTGCGTGGGGCGGTTATTACGCAGGCGCAGTGCAGGGGGGCGGGAGCGCGGGGCGGTTATTGCGCAGGCGCAGTGCAGGGAGCGGGTGCGCGGGGCGGCCGCTGCGCAGGCGCAGTGCAGGGGGCGGGAGCGCGGGGCGGTTATTGCGCAGGCGCAGTGCAGGGGGCGGGAGCGCGGGGCGGTTGTTGCGCAGGCGCAGTGCGCGTTCGCCTCCTCCCCGCGCGCTGAGGCGACGCGCTCGCCATTTTGAGCGGGCGCCGCGGGCCGCGTCGCCGCTCGCCGCCGTCGCCATCATGCGTCCCGGCATAAAGCTCTTCGTGGGCAACGTCCCCGAGGAGGCCACGGCGGAGGAGCTGAGCGAGCTGTTCACCGGCGCCGCGGGGCCGGTGCTGGGCGTCGCGCTCATGAAGCAGTTCGCGTTCGTGCACTTGCGGGACGAGGCGGCGGCCGCGCGCGCCATCGCGCAGCTCAACGGGCACCAGCTGCACGGCCGCCGCATCGTGGTGGAGCCCTCGCGGCCCCGGCCCACCAACACCTGCAAGATCTTCGTGGGCAACGTGTCCGCCGCGTGCACGAGCGGCGAGCTCCGCTCGCTCTTCCAGCAGTACGGCACCGTCGTCGAGTGCGACGTGGTCAAAGGTACCCGAGCCGCCGCCGCGGGCCGGGCCGCTCCCCCGCGCTCGCCGGCCGCGCGTCGGCCTCCCCGGGCCCCTCTCCCGCCGCCCGCCTCGCGCCTCCAGCGCCCGCTGCCCGCCTGGGGGGGGGGATCGGCCCCGCCGGGCTCCCGGTGCCTCTGTGCGGCCCCGGGGCGCTCCCCGGCCGCTCGGTTGCGATCGCCCGTCCTCGGAGCCGCTCCGCTCCCCGGCCGCGCTGGGGATGACCCGTTTTCCGTCTCGGCTCGCGGGGGTCTCGCGCTTCTGCCCTCCCGTGGAACGCGGCCCCGCGCGCCGCTCCGGCCGGCGGCTCCCGGAGCTGCCGCCGGTCCCTGCCCCGGAGCCCTTCCCGGACCGGCTCGCGTTCTCTGCGGCTTCCTGCTCCCGGCGCTGTCTCGCTGCCCCCGCTTTGGGGGGACCCGCTCGGATCTGCGGCCCTGCCTGGCGGGTCCCCCCTTTGGGCCGCGCGGGGCCCCCCTCGCCCTGCCGGGCCCCGTCCCGTCCCCTCCGCGCCGAGCCGCCCCCGGGCGCTCGGGACACCAGAGCCGCCGACGTTCCCAAGGGCCGCGGGGCGGGTGGTTCCGCGGCCTCTGCTCTCCCGTCTCAGGTCGCAGCCTCAAGGGCTCCTGCCCGCCCCGTCCTGCCCCTCGGGAGCGGATGTTCCCCACGGAACCCGTTCAGAACCGGCCCCCGAGCGGAGCCTCCGCTGGGGTCCGCGTTGGGGATCCCCGCCGGGTCCGGAGGAGCAGCGGAGCAGAGCGGGAGGGTTCGGGACGTGGCCCCCAGAAACGCTCCGTGTCGGAACGCGGGACGGAGCCGCGGGGAGGGCCCACCGGGAGCGGCGGAACCGCCCCGGTCCGGCGGGTCGGGACCGGCGCCCGTGCGGCCCCGGCGCTGCGGTCGGAACCCAGGACCCAGCGGGCCGGCGCTAACGGCTGGAGCCGAGTGGGGGAGCCGGGGGCGCCGCCGCTGCCCGAACGGCCCCGCGGACCCGTCGTGCTGCGGCGCCGGGATCCCCCGTCCCGGGGCCCGCGTGGATCCCCGTCCCTTTCCCCCGTTCCGCACGGGGAGCCGCGTTCTGCGCCCGTCCTCCGCGAGGCGCCGCGTTCCCGGCAGCGCCGCGGGCGGCCGCGGGTCCTGCCGTTCATTGGGCTGCTCCGTTAACGAGGGAGAAGCTCCGTGTCGTCCCGGGGGCTGCGACAGAGGCTCCGATCCCGGGAGCCGCCCCCTTCCTCCCGGTCCCGTCTCTCGCTCTGCGGCCTCTCCTCCGCTTCGCTGCTGCGGCCGGTCCCGTCGCTCGCTCTTTGCTGCCGCGGTGGCTCCGGTACCGGCGCGAGGAGCGCGGGCGCTGCTCCTCCCCGGAGCCCGTGCTCCATGGGCTCCGTTTGTCCCCAAAACGTGGCCTCTTGTCACCGGGGCGCGATGAGGAGCGCGCGGTAACGCGCACAGGGGTATCCGCGGTGCCGCTGCCGCGGTTCCGGCACAAGCGAGCGGGAGAGGCGCGGGTTTCCGCGGGTTCCCCTGGGAATGGCCCTTCCGCCTGGATTCCTGCTGCTCCCTGCTCTGCTCCAGCAGCCCCGTCGAGGCGCTGGGAACGGGCCCGGGCGCTGCAGCTCGGGTTGATCCGGGCCCGGCGGAGGGTCCCGGCGGCCGCGGCGCGTCCGGCGTCGCTCCCGTTCCAGGCGTCCCGCCGCGATCCCGGGAGCGGGGAGGGCCCGGGACGGAGAAGGAGCAGGACGGCCACGGAGCCGGGGAGGCCCCGGCGCCGCCGCGGCGCAGACGCGGTAACCGAGCGTGGGCTCCTGTAACGCAATGTTGTTTTCTCCCCCCTGATAACCCTCTGTCTGCTGCTTTATCAGACTATGCATTTGTGCACATGGAGAACGAAGCAGATGCTAAAGTTGCCATCGAAAATCTTAACGGGAAGGAGGTGAAAGGAAGACGAGTCAATGTGGAACTCTCTACTAACGTGCAGAAAAAGGGAGCAGCCCAGACTATCCAGGCAGGCGTCGTGGTTGACAAGAACAAGCGGATAGGGCTGGAGTATAGGGAAAAGTTCCAGCCCAAGATAGACGGTTTTGAGCAGCGCCGCGCGGCGGACTCCACCTTCGCGGCGGCGGCCGCCGGCTACGCGGCCTCGTCCTCGCTGTACGATTACCAGCAGCGCTTCGGCGGCGGCGGCGGCACCAAGCTGGACGCGCTGGAGGCGGCGGCGCGGCCCGCGTCGCCCTCCTACTTCGGCCGCGACCGCAGCCCGCTGCGGCGCTCGCCCTCGCGCGCCGGCTACGCGTCCGCGGCGCTCCCGGCGGCGGCGCAGCCGGCCGCGTACCGCGCGCAGCCCTCGGCCTCGCTGGGCGCCGCGTACCGCGCACAGCCCGCGGCCTCGCTGGGCATGGCGTACCGCGCGCAGCCCGGCGCCGGCCAGGCGGCCGCGTACCGCGCGCAGCCCTCGGCCTCGCTGGGCGGCGCCTACCGCGCGCAGCCCGCGGCGTCGCTGCCCAGCGCGCAGCCCGCGGCGCTCTCGTCCTACGGCGCGCAGGCCGCCGCGGCGCTCTCGTCCTACGGCGCGCAGCCGGCCGCCGCGCAGCTCTCGGGCTACGGCGCGCAGGCCGCGGCGCTCGCCTCCTCCTACGGCGCCGCGGGCTACTCGGCCTCCTCGTACGGCGCGCAGGCCTCGTACGGCGCGCAGGCCGGCGCGGGCGCCGCGGCCTCGTACGGCGCGCAGGCCGTGGCCACGCACGTGGCCTCGTACGGCGCGCAGGCCTCGTACGGCGCGCAGGCCGTGGACGGGCACGCGGCCTCGTACGGCGCGCAGGCCGGCGCCGCGCTCTCCGCCTCGTACGGCGCGCAGCCCGCGGCCGCCTCGTACGGCGCGCAGGCCGTGCCGGGCCACGCGGCGGGCGCCTACGGCGGCCAGCCCCTGGGCGCGCACGCGGGCTCGTACGGCGCGCAGCCCGGCGCCGCGCTCTCCGCCTCGTACGGCGCGCAGCCCGCCGCGCACGCGGCCTCGTACGGCGCGCAGCCCGCGGGCAGCCTGCCCGGCGCGTACGGCGCGCAGCCCGGCGCCGCGCTCTCCTCCTACGGCGCCCAGGCCGCCTCCTACGGCAGCCAAGCGGCCGCCTCCTACAAGGCGCAGGCCGCGGCGCCGCTGCCCGCCGCGTACCGGGCCCAGGCGTCCGGCTCCGCGGCGGCCTCGTACGCGGCGCAGCCGCCCTCGTCCGCCTCGCTGGCCGCGTACCGGGCGCCGCCGGGCGCCTACGACGGCCCCGCGCAGCTGGGCCAGCCGGCGGCCTCCTACGTGGGGCTGTCGCAGAGCGCCGCCGCCGCCGCCCCGCCGTACGAGCGCACCCGCCTCTCCCCGCCCCGGAGCGCCGCCTATGACGATCCGTACAAAAAACCCAGCGCCCTGGCGAAAAGGTATGGAGCGAGCAGGCCAGGGCCGCGCGCCGGGCGCCGCCGCCACGCCGCGCGCTGACGCGCCGAGCCGCGCCGCGGGGCGGGAGGGCGCGGGGGGCTCCGGCGTCGCCGCCGCGCTCCGAGCGCCGCCGCGCGCCCCCATTGACGCGCTGTCTCTTCTCTCGCCCAGGTACAATTCCGACCGCCGCTTATCCGAGCTCTCGGATTACCGCCGCTTAGCGGACTCGCCGCTCGCGTACCGCCGCTCGCCGACAAAGTCCCCGCTGGATTACCGCCGCCTTCCGGAGGCGCATTCCGATTACAGCCGCTACTCGGGGGGCTACGGCGATTACGTGCACGCGGCCCGCATGCATTCCGGCTACCAGCGCCGCCTCTAGCGCGGCCCCGTTCCCGCCCGCGGCGCTGTTCCCGCCCGGGACGTTTTTCCTCGGCTCCTCTCGGGCCGGCGCTCGGTGCCGGCCGCGGGCTCCGCCGTCGCTCCCGCGGGCGCGCGGCCCGCGCGGAGCCGGGTTTTTTAGCTGCCTTGTTTCTCGTTTCGATCTTTTTCTTTCGTTTCTCGTTCTGGAGTTTTTAGAAGGTTCCTGACGGTTCCTTGCGCCGCCGTCGCTCCGGGCCCTTGTGGTAGCGCGCGGGGGAGCGGGGCCTCCTTTGGAGGCCGGGGGCGCCCCCCTTTTCCCCAGGTCGGTTCCGGGGTCTCTCCGGGCGCCGGTGGGGGCGGTTTTGTACGGCTGAATAAAGCGCTGGGCTCGGGGCTGTGGAAACGCTCGTGCGCTCGTTCCGGGGGCTCTGCGAACGGGGTCTGCGGGGGCGGCCTCCGCGCGGCCCCCCGGGGCCTCCACGTGCACAGGGACAGGGAGGCCGGACCGGCCTCCGCGCGGCCCCCGGGGCCTTTACGGACCCAGAGGGATGGGGGGCTCTAGGGGCCTCCATGCGCTGGGATCAGGGCGCCCCATGGGCCTCCGTGCGGCCCCCAGGGGCCTCCGTGTCCACGGCCCTTGTGGGTCTTGTCGCACCCGGGGGCGGGGGCTGCGGCCGCGGTGCAGCTCCGCGGTGCATCTGTGCGGCCTCCGTGCGGCCTCCCCGGGCAGCGGCAGCGGGAGGAGGAGGCCGAGAGCACCGGGGAGGGCGGAAAGAAGCGGCGGGGGGAGCGCGGGGACTACAGCGCCCAGCGTGCCCCGCGGCCCCAGCGTGATGTGCGCCCCCCCAGGGCGTCCCGGGACTACAGCGCCCAGCGTGCCCCGCGGCCCCAGCGTGATGTGCGCCCCCCAGGGCGTCCCGGGACTACAGCGCCCAGCGTGCCCCGCGGCCCCAGCGTGCCTTGCGGCCCCCCAGGGCGTCCCGGGACTACAGCGCCCAGCGTGCCCCGCGGCCCCAGCGTGATGTGCGCCCCCCCAGGGCGTCCCGGGACTACAGCGCCCAGCGTGCCCCGCGGCCCCAGCGTGCCCTGCGGCGCCCCGGCGCGTCCCGGGACTACAGCTCCCAGCGTGCCCCGCGCCGCGGCTTCCCCGCCTCCCCCCGCCGCGGGCTCCGAGGCGACCCCGGCAGCCCCGATTCCCCCTTGGGGCTCCGGGACGGCAGCCGAGACCCTCCGGGCCCCAAATACCCTCCCGGGGTCCCGAATCGTCCCCCTCGACACCGAAATGTCCCCCAGGGTCCCCAATGTGTCCCCAAGGGCCTTGCAATGGCGGCCGAGACCCCGGAAGGAACCCCGAGACCCGCCCCCTCCAGCCCCCATTCCGCCGTTCGGGTCCTCAGGTGGCCCCGCCCCCTTGGAGCCCACCACACGCATGCGCGGCGGGCAGGGAGGTGGCGCCTGCGCATTGCGCCCGAACAGCGGGAGGCGGAGCCGCGCATGCGCAGCCCGTCCGCCCTCCCCAGCGCATGCGCGCTGGCGCCGCGTCGCCCTCCCTGCGTTCGCAGCTCTTCGCGGGGGGGGGGGGGGGAAGATTTAAAGGGGCCGCGTCCCCTATCGAAAGCGGGAGGCCTTAAAGGGTCCGCGTCCCTATTTCGGCAGCGGGGCGGGGCTTAAGACCCGCCCCCCCGGCGTGTGAGGCGGGTGTCAGGCGGCCATGTCGCGGCAGGACGACGGGTACCGGCAGGACTTCACCGTCACCGAGCCCCGCCCCCACCCGGACGGCTACACCGAGTACAAAGTGACGGCCACGGTCAGGGGGCGGGGCCGCGGGAGGGGGCGGGGCCGCGGGGAAGGCACCGGGAGGGGGTGGGGCCAATGGGAGGGGCGGGGCCAATGGGAGGGGCGGGGCCAGGGGAGGAGGGGCCGCGCGGCAGGCGTTGGGGGCGTGGTCGCGACGCTAAGTCACCGCGGAGGGGGCGGGGTCACGCCGAGGGGGCGGGGCTGCAGTGTCCTGACCCCTCCCCCTTCCCCCTCCCCCAGTTCGTTTCCAAGACGACGCCGGGTGACGTGAAGCAGGTGAAGGGGGGAGGGGCGCGGACGCCTGGGCCCCCAGGTGGGGGCGATGGGGGGGTCACGGGACCCCCCCGGACGCCTGGGCCCCCAGGTGGGGGCGATGGGGGGTCACGGGACCCCCCCGGACGCCTGGGCCCCCAGGTGGGGGCCATGGGGGGGTCACGGAACCCCCCCGGACGCCTGGGCCCCCAGGTGGGGGCCATGGGGGGGTCACGGGACCCCCCCGGACGCCTGGGCCCCCAGGTGGGGGCCATGGGGGGGTCACGGGACCCCCCCGGACGCCTGGGCCCCCAGGTCATCGTGTGGCGGCGCTACCGGGAGCTGCGGCGGCTGCACCAGGAGCTGGGGCGGCTCCACCGGAATTCCCGGTGCCCCACGGAATTCCCGCCCTTCCCGCCCCCCCGCATCCGCGGTGAGAGCCCGGGAATGGGGACGGGAGGGGACGGGGGTGGATTGGGAGGGACTCGGCGGGGAATGGGGTGGATGGGGATGGGAACGGAAGGGACTGGGGCTATTGGGGAGCCTGGGATGAAGCGGGAGGGAGGAATGGGATGAACCCGGATGGATTGGGAGGGTGAACGGGATGGCCGGGGGGAACGAGCTGGACCGGGTCCATCCTCATCCGTACGGATCCGTGCTGGGTTATTCCGATCGGGACAGTCCCTGCTGCTCCTTATTCGGTCACAGAGTCCATAGGGTCTGTACTGCCCAGACTGGTCTGTACCGTTTGGATGGTCCATACGGATCCATACGGATCCATACGGATCCATACCGATTTGGACTGGCCCGGGTGCCCCATACTGCTCCGTACCAGTCCGTACTGGTCCGTACTGGTCCTGATGCTCCTTACTGGTCTATGCCAGCCCATACCGGTCCATACCGATCCAGATGCTCCATTCGAGTCCATATCAATCCATACTGGTCCGGATGCTACATACGGATCCATATCAATCCATACTGGTCCGGATGCTCCATTCGAGTCCATATCAATCCATACTGGTCCGGATGCTACATATGGATCCATATCAATCCATACCGATCCAGATGCTCCATTCGAGTCCATATCAATCCATACCGGTCTGGATGCTACATGTGGATCCATATCAATCCATACTGGTCCGGATGCTACATACGGATCCATATCAATCCATACTGGTCCGGATCCTCCATTCCGGTCCATAGCGATCTGAATGTTCTGTACCAGTCCATATCAATCCGTATGGATCCGGATGCTCCATATCAGTCTGTATCAATCCATACCGATCCGGATGCTCCATTCGAGTCCATATCAATCCATACTGGTCTGGATGCTCCATTCCGGTCCATACCGATCCGGATGCTCCATACCAGTCCATATCAATCCATACTGGTCCGGATGCTCCATTCCGGTCCATAGCGATGTGAATGTTCTGTAGCAGTCCATATCAATCCGTACGGATCCGGATGCTCCATATCAGTCCGTATCAATCCCTACCGCTCCGGGTGCTCCGTACCGGTCCATACGAGCCCATACCGGTCCGTAGCGGCGCGAATGCCCCATGGGCTCCGTGCGCTCCCGCTCCGCAGGGCGCTTCGTGCCCGAGGAGATCGAGCGGCGCCGGGCGGCCTCCGAGCGGCTGCTCCGCTTCGCGGCCGGCGTCCCCGCGCTGCGGCGCAGCCCGGCCCTGCGGCGGCTGCTCAGCGTGAGCCGGACGCCGGGGCCCCTCATGGGGGGGGGGGCTCGGACGCCGGGGCCCCTCATGGGGGGGGGGAGGCTCGGACGCCGGGGCCCCTCATGGGGCGGGGGGGGCTCGGACGCCGGGGCCCCTCATGGGGCGGGGGGGGGCAGGGCTTGACAACGGGGGCCCCTCATTGCGGGGAGGCCCCTGGGCCCCTATTTGGGGTGGGGCGGTTGGAGGGGGTCGCTCGGACGCCTGGGCCCCTCGTGGGGTGGGGGTGGTGGGGAGTGGCCCCCCCCGCAGGGGTTGTGGGAAGCCCCGGACGCCTGGGCCCCCCCCAGAGCGGGAGGGGATGGGGGGGTGGTGGGACCCCCTCCCCCACCGGACGCCTGGGCCCCCCCAGGGAGGAGAGGAGCGGAGGCCCCTGGACCCCTGTGAGCTGCCCCCGCTGCCCCCCCCCCCTCGTCCCTGTCCCTCGGGGTCCCCCGGGGTCCCCAGCCCCGTCCAGGAGCCCGAGGAGGAGGAGGAGGAGGAGGAGGAGGAGGAAGGAGGAGCCGTCGCGGCCGGTGAGCGGCTCCCGGACGCCCGGGCCCAATTCTGGCCTTGGGGGTGGAGAGAACACGGGGCGGTGGTTTGGGGAGCCCCTTTATTAGCATCAATGTGGTAACCGACAGACAGCTGATTTCTAACACTACCGTTTCAGCAAAGTTACGGTAGTATTTTTTGGCGAGATTTATCATTAGCGGCATTATGGTGACTCAGAGATACATGGTTTTTAGCTGCTGCTTTTAAGTGACAGTACGGTAGCAAAAAAATAGGGGGATGGAAGCTCGCTCAACTATTAGCAACCTTACGGTAGTACACGTGGTCCATGTTTTGGTGCGCATTCATCGTGATATTACGGTAGCACATGTACTCTGTTATGGGGACGCTCCTTTTATGTGCCTTACGGTAGCCGGGGCGGGGGGGGGGGGCGCAAAAGTCCCGTAAACTCCATAATAGAGGTACGCCAAAATATAGATCCGGGTGCGTAAATACCCTAGTAGAAGTACTAGGAGAAACTGAGGCAGTGCCGTAAATACTCTAATACAGCAACCACAAAACTGTTTCCTGGGCGTGGAAGGGGGGAGCAGGGGGACCCCAAAATCGCCCCACGGACCCTCGTGTCCCTCCCCCCCAGGCCCCCCCGCCCTGGCAGCCCCCCCCACGGTGGCCCTGTCCCCGGAGGAGCTGGCCCTGTTCGACCCGGTGCTGGCGGCAGGTGGGGACCGGAGCGGGGAGGGGGGCGGGGCTGGGGGCGGGGCTGAGGGCAGGGGGGGAGGGGATGGAGACCGGGGGGGGGGGAGTTTCCAGGGGGAGGGGGCTGGGAACTCGCCCCCCCCCCCCCCAGGGGGCCCAGGCGTCCTGCTGACCCCTGCGCCTGCAGGTGACCCCTGACCCGCGGGGGCGGGGCCTCCGCGGGGTCCCCCCCCC
>NW_028289749.1:0-34676 GCF_059628265.1 Tinamus guttatus | reverse complement strand
CGGGGCTCTCCGCTTCATCCATCCCCTGACTCCATACTAGCACCAACGGGCTGCTAAAGCGTTTCGCAGAAAACACCAAGGAACCTGTTTCTCACTCCAAGCACAAAGCGTGCGCAGCACGAGTCTTGGCACAGCAAAACACTTCCTTTGGCATGCCCTTTGCAGCCTCACTCCAAACGGGGCTCTCCGCTTCATCCATCCCCTGACTCCATACTAGCACCAACGGGCTGCTAAAGCGTTTCGCAGAAAACACCAAGGAACCTGTTTCTCACTCCAACCACAAAGCGTGCGCAGCACGAGTCTTGGCACAGCAAAACACTTCCTTTGGCATGCTCTTTGCAGCCTCACTCCAAACGGGGCTCTCCGCTTCATCCATCCCCTGACTCCATACTAGCACCAACGGGCTGCTAAAGCGTTTCGCAGAAAACACCAAGGAACCTGTTTCTCACTCCAAGCACAAAGCGTGCGCAGCACGAGTCTTGGCACAGCAAAACACTTCCTTTGGCATGCCCTTTGCAGCCTCACTCCAAACGGGGCTCTCCGCTTCATCCATCCCCTGACTCCATACTAGCACCAACGGGCTGCTAAAGCGTTTCGCAGAAAACACCAAGGAACCTGTTTCTCACTCCAAGCACAAAGCGTGCGCAGCACGAGTCTTGGCACAGCAAAACACTTCCTTTGGCATGCCCTTTGCAGCCTCACTCCAAACGGGGCTCTCCGCTTCATCCATCCCCTGACTCCATACTAGCACCAACGGGCTGCTAAAGCGTTTCGCAGAAAACACCAAGGAACCTGTTTCTCACTCCAAGCACAAAGCGTGCGCAGCACGAGTCTTGGCACAGCAAAACACTTCCTTTGGCATGCCCTTTGCAGCCTCACTCCAAACGGGGCTCTCCGCTTCATCCATCCCCTGACTCCATACTAGCACCAACGGGCTGCTAAAGCGTTTCGCAGAAAACACCAAGGAACCTGTTTCTCACTCCAAGCACAAAGCGTGCGCAGCACGAGTCTTGGCACAGCAAAACACTTCCTTTGGCATGCCCTTTGCAGCCTCACTCCAAACGGGGCTCTCCGCTTCATCCATCCCCTGACTCCATACTAGCACCAACGGGCTGCTAAAGCGTTTCGCAGAAAACACCAAGGAACCTGTTTCTCACTCCAAGCACAAAGCGTGCGCAGCACGAGTCTTGGCACAGCAAAACACTTCCTTTGGCATGCCCTTTGCAGCCTCACTCCAAACGGGGCTCTCCGCTTCATCCATCCCCTGACTCCATACTAGCACCAACGGGCTGCTAAAGCGTTTCGCAGAAAACACCAAGGAACCTGTTTCTCACTCCAAGCACAAAGCGTGCGCAGCACGAGTCTTGGCACAGCAAAACACTTCCTTTGGCATGCCCTTTGCAGCCTCACTCCAAACGGGGCTCTCCGCTTCATCCATCCCCTGACTCCATACTAGCACCAACGGGCTGCTAAAGCGTTTCGCAGAAAACACCAAGGAACCTGTTTCTCACTCCAAGCACAAAGCGTGCGCAGCACGAGTCTTGGCACAGCAAAACACTTCCTTTGGCATGCCCTTTGCAGCCTCACTCCAAACGGGGCTCTCCGCTTCATCCATCCCCTGACTCCATACTAGCACCAACGGGCTGCTAAAGCGTTTCGCAGAAAACACCAAGGAACCTGTTTCTCACTCCAAGCACAAAGCGTGCGCAGCACGAGTCTTGGCACAGCAAAACACTTCCTTTGGCATGCCCTTTGCAGCCTCACTCCAAACGGGGCTCTCCGCTTCATCCATCCCCTGACTCCATACTAGCACCAACGGGCTGCTAAAGCGTTTCGCAGAAAACACCAAGGAACCTGTTTCTCACTCCAAGCACAAAGCGTGCGCAGCACGAGTCTTGGCACAGCAAAACACTTCCTTTGGCATGCCCTTTGCAGCCTCACTCCAAACGGGGCTCTCCGCTTCATCCATCCCCTGACTCCATACTAGCACCAACGGGCTGCTAAAGCGTTTCGCAGAAAACACCAAGGAACCTGTTTCTCACTCCAAGCACAAAGCGTGCGCAGCACGAGTCTTGGCACAGCAAAACACTTCCTTTGGCATGCCCTTTGCAGCCTCACTCCAAACGGGGCTCTCCGCTTCATCCATCCCCTGACTCCATACTAGCACCAACGGGCTGCTAAAGCGTTTCGCAGAAAACACCAAGGAACCTGTTTCTCACTCCAAGCACAAAGCGTGCGCAGCACGAGTCTTGGCACAGCAAAACACTTCCTTTGGCATGCCCTTTGCAGCCTCACTCCAAACGGGGCTCTCCGCTTCATCCATCCCCTGACTCCATACTAGCACCAACGGGCTGCTAAAGCGTTTCGCAGAAAACACCAAGGAACCTGTTTCTCACTCCAAGCACAAAGCGTGCGCAGCACGAGTCTTGGCACAGCAAAACACTTCCTTTGGCATGCCCTTTGCAGCCTCACTCCAAACGGGGCTCTCCGCTTCATCCATCCCCTGACTCCATACTAGCACCAACGGGCTGCTAAAGCGTTTCGCAGAAAACACCAAGGAACCTGTTTCTCACTCCAAGCACAAAGCGTGCGCAGCACGAGTCTTGGCACAGCAAAACACTTCCTTTGGCATGCCCTTTGCAGCCTCACTCCAAACGGGGCTCTCCGCTTCATCCATCCCCTGACTCCATACTAGCACCAACGGGCTGCTAAAGCGTTTCGCAGAAAACACCAAGGAACCTGTTTCTCACTCCAAGCACAAAGCGTGCGCAGCACGAGTCTTGGCACAGCAAAACACTTCCTTTGGCATGCCCTTTGCAGCCTCACTCCAAACGGGGCTCTCCGCTTCATCCATCCCCTGACTCCATACTAGCACCAACGGGCTGCTAAAGCGTTTCGCAGAAAACACCAAGGAACCTGTTTCTCACTCCAAGCACAAAGCGTGCGCAGCACGAGTCTTGGCACAGCAAAACACTTCCTTTGGCATGCCCTTTGCAGCCTCACTCCAAACGGGGCTCTCCGCTTCATCCATCCCCTGACTCCATACTAGCACCAACGGGCTGCTAAAGCGTTTCGCAGAAAACACCAAGGAACCTGTTTCTCACTCCAAGCACAAAGCGTGCGCAGCACGAGTCTTGGCACAGCAAAACACTTCCTTTGGCATGCCCTTTGCAGCCTCACTCCAAACGGGGCTCTCCGCTTCATCCATCCCCTGACTCCATACTAGCACCAACGGGCTGCTAAAGCGTTTCGCAGAAAACACCAAGGAACCTGTTTCTCACTCCAAGCACAAAGCGTGCGCAGCACGAGTCTTGGCACAGCAAAACACTTCCTTTGGCATGCCCTTTGCAGCCTCACTCCAAACGGGGCTCTCCGCTTCATCCATCCCCTGACTCCATACTAGCACCAACGGGCTGCTAAAGCGTTTCGCAGAAAACACCAAGGAACCTGTTTCTCACTCCAAGCACAAAGCGTGCGCAGCACGAGTCTTGGCACAGCAAAACACTTCCTTTGGCATGCCCTTTGCAGCCTCACTCCAAACGGGGCTCTCCGCTTCATCCATCCCCTGACTCCATACTAGCACCAACGGGCTGCTAAAGCGTTTCGCAGAAAACACCAAGGAACCTGTTTCTCACTCCAAGCACAAAGCGTGCGCAGCACGAGTCTTGGCACAGCAAAACACTTCCTTTGGCATGCCCTTTGCAGCCTCACTCCAAACGGGGCTCTCCGCTTCATCCATCCCCTGACTCCATACTAGCACCAACGGGCTGCTAAAGCGTTTCGCAGAAAACACCAAGGAACCTGTTTCTCACTCCAAGCACAAAGCGTGCGCAGCACGAGTCTTGGCACAGCAAAACACTTCCTTTGGCATGCCCTTTGCAGCCTCACTCCAAACGGGGCTCTCCGCTTCATCCATCCCCTGACTCCATACTAGCACCAACGGGCTGCTAAAGCGTTTCGCAGAAAACACCAAGGAACCTGTTTCTCACTCCAAGCACAAAGCGTGCGCAGCACGAGTCTTGGCACAGCAAAACACTTCCTTTGGCATGCCCTTTGCAGCCTCACTCCAAACGGGGCTCTCCGCTTCATCCATCCCCTGACTCCATACTAGCACCAACGGGCTGCTAAAGCGTTTCGCAGAAAACACCAAGGAACCTGTTTCTCACTCCAAGCACAAAGCGTGCGCAGCACGAGTCTTGGCACAGCAAAACACTTCCTTTGGCATGCCCTTTGCAGCCTCACTCCAAACGGGGCTCTCCGCTTCATCCATCCCCTGACTCCATACTAGCACCAACGGGCTGCTAAAGCGTTTCGCAGAAAACACCAAGGAACCTGTTTCTCACTCCAAGCACAAAGCGTGCGCAGCACGAGTCTTGGCACAGCAAAACACTTCCTTTGGCATGCCCTTTGCAGCCTCACTCCAAACGGGGCTCTCCGCTTCATCCATCCCCTGACTCCATACTAGCACCAACGGGCTGCTAAAGCGTTTCGCAGAAAACACCAAGGAACCTGTTTCTCACTCCAAGCACAAAGCGTGCGCAGCACGAGTCTTGGCACAGCAAAACACTTCCTTTGGCATGCCCTTTGCAGCCTCACTCCAAACGGGGCTCTCCGCTTCATCCATCCCCTGACTCCATACTAGCACCAACGGGCTGCTAAAGCGTTTCGCAGAAAACACCAAGGAACCTGTTTCTCACTCCAAGCACAAAGCGTGCGCAGCACGAGTCTTGGCACAGCAAAACACTTCCTTTGGCATGCCCTTTGCAGCCTCACTCCAAACGGGGCTCTCCGCTTCATCCATCCCCTGACTCCATACTAGCACCAACGGGCTGCTAAAGCGTTTCGCAGAAAACACCAAGGAACCTGTTTCTCACTCCAAGCACAAAGCGTGCGCAGCACGAGTCTTGGCACAGCAAAACACTTCCTTTGGCATGCCCTTTGCAGCCTCACTCCAAACGGGGCTCTCCGCTTCATCCATCCCCTGACTCCATACTAGCACCAACGGGCTGCTAAAGCGTTTCGCAGAAAACACCAAGGAACCTGTTTCTCACTCCAAGCACAAAGCGTGCGCAGCACGAGTCTTGGCACAGCAAAACACTTCCTTTGGCATGCCCTTTGCAGCCTCACTCCAAACGGGGCTCTCCGCTTCATCCATCCCCTGACTCCATACTAGCACCAACGGGCTGCTAAAGCGTTTCGCAGAAAACACCAAGGAACCTGTTTCTCACTCCAAGCACAAAGCGTGCGCAGCACGAGTCTTGGCACAGCAAAACACTTCCTTTGGCATGCCCTTTGCAGCCTCACTCCAAACGGGGCTCTCCGCTTCATCCATCCCCTGACTCCATACTAGCACCAACGGGCTGCTAAAGCGTTTCGCAGAAAACACCAAGGAACCTGTTTCTCACTCCAAGCACAAAGCGTGCGCAGCACGAGTCTTGGCACAGCAAAACACTTCCTTTGGCATGCCCTTTGCAGCCTCACTCCAAACGGGGCTCTCCGCTTCATCCATCCCCTGACTCCATACTAGCACCAACGGGCTGCTAAAGCGTTTCGCAGAAAACACCAAGGAACCTGTTTCTCACTCCAAGCACAAAGCGTGCGCAGCACGAGTCTTGGCACAGCAAAACACTTCCTTTGGCATGCCCTTTGCAGCCTCACTCCAAACGGGGCTCTCCGCTTCATCCATCCCCTGACTCCATACTAGCACCAACGGGCTGCTAAAGCGTTTCGCAGAAAACACCAAGGAACCTGTTTCTCACTCCAAGCACAAAGCGTGCGCAGCACGAGTCTTGGCACAGCAAAACACTTCCTTTGGCATGCCCTTTGCAGCCTCACTCCAAACGGGGCTCTCCGCTTCATCCATCCCCTGACTCCATACTAGCACCAACGGGCTGCTAAAGCGTTTCGCAGAAAACACCAAGGAACCTGTTTCTCACTCCAAGCACAAAGCGTGCGCAGCACGAGTCTTGGCACAGCAAAACACTTCCTTTGGCATGCCCTTTGCAGCCTCACTCCAAACGGGGCTCTCCGCTTCATCCATCCCCTGACTCCATACTAGCACCAACGGGCTGCTAAAGCGTTTCGCAGAAAACACCAAGGAACCTGTTTCTCACTCCAAGCACAAAGCGTGCGCAGCACGAGTCTTGGCACAGCAAAACACTTCCTTTGGCATGCCCTTTGCAGCCTCACTCCAAACGGGGCTCTCCGCTTCATCCATCCCCTGACTCCATACTAGCACCAACGGGCTGCTAAAGCGTTTCGCAGAAAACACCAAGGAACCTGTTTCTCACTCCAAGCACAAAGCGTGCGCAGCACGAGTCTTGGCACAGCAAAACACTTCCTTTGGCATGCCCTTTGCAGCCTCACTCCAAACGGGGCTCTCCGCTTCATCCATCCCCTGACTCCATACTAGCACCAACGGGCTGCTAAAGCGTTTCGCAGAAAACACCAAGGAACCTGTTTCTCACTCCAAGCACAAAGCGTGCGCAGCACGAGTCTTGGCACAGCAAAACACTTCCTTTGGCATGCCCTTTGCAGCCTCACTCCAAACGGGGCTCTCCGCTTCATCCATCCCCTGACTCCATACTAGCACCAACGGGCTGCTAAAGCGTTTCGCAGAAAACACCAAGGAACCTGTTTCTCACTCCAAGCACAAAGCGTGCGCAGCACGAGTCTTGGCACAGCAAAACACTTCCTTTGGCATGCCCTTTGCAGCCTCACTCCAAACGGGGCTCTCCGCTTCATCCATCCCCTGACTCCATACTAGCACCAACGGGCTGCTAAAGCGTTTCGCAGAAAACACCAAGGAACCTGTTTCTCACTCCAAGCACAAAGCGTGCGCAGCACGAGTCTTGGCACAGCAAAACACTTCCTTTGGCATGCCCTTTGCAGCCTCACTCCAAACGGGGCTCTCCGCTTCATCCATCCCCTGACTCCATACTAGCACCAACGGGCTGCTAAAGCGTTTCGCAGAAAACACCAAGGAACCTGTTTCTCACTCCAAGCACAAAGCGTGCGCAGCACGAGTCTTGGCACAGCAAAACACTTCCTTTGGCATGCCCTTTGCAGCCTCACTCCAAACGGGGCTCTCCGCTTCATCCATCCCCTGACTCCATACTAGCACCAACGGGCTGCTAAAGCGTTTCGCAGAAAACACCAAGGAACCTGTTTCTCACTCCAAGCACAAAGCGTGCGCAGCACGAGTCTTGGCACAGCAAAACACTTCCTTTGGCATGCCCTTTGCAGCCTCACTCCAAACGGGGCTCTCCGCTTCATCCATCCCCTGACTCCATACTAGCACCAACGGGCTGCTAAAGCGTTTCGCAGAAAACACCAAGGAACCTGTTTCTCACTCCAAGCACAAAGCGTGCGCAGCACGAGTCTTGGCACAGCAAAACACTTCCTTTGGCATGCCCTTTGCAGCCTCACTCCAAACGGGGCTCTCCGCTTCATCCATCCCCTGACTCCATACTAGCACCAACGGGCTGCTAAAGCGTTTCGCAGAAAACACCAAGGAACCTGTTTCTCACTCCAAGCACAAAGCGTGCGCAGCACGAGTCTTGGCACAGCAAAACACTTCCTTTGGCATGCCCTTTGCAGCCTCACTCCAAACGGGGCTCTCCGCTTCATCCATCCCCTGACTCCATACTAGCACCAACGGGCTGCTAAAGCGTTTCGCAGAAAACACCAAGGAACCTGTTTCTCACTCCAAGCACAAAGCGTGCGCAGCACGAGTCTTGGCACAGCAAAACACTTCCTTTGGCATGCCCTTTGCAGCCTCACTCCAAACGGGGCTCTCCGCTTCATCCATCCCCTGACTCCATACTAGCACCAACGGGCTGCTAAAGCGTTTCGCAGAAAACACCAAGGAACCTGTTTCTCACTCCAAGCACAAAGCGTGCGCAGCACGAGTCTTGGCACAGCAAAACACTTCCTTTGGCATGCCCTTTGCAGCCTCACTCCAAACGGGGCTCTCCGCTTCATCCATCCCCTGACTCCATACTAGCACCAACGGGCTGCTAAAGCGTTTCGCAGAAAACACCAAGGAACCTGTTTCTCACTCCAAGCACAAAGCGTGCGCAGCACGAGTCTTGGCACAGCAAAACACTTCCTTTGGCATGCCCTTTGCAGCCTCACTCCAAACGGGGCTCTCCGTTTCATCCATCCCCTGACTCCATACTAGCACCAACGGGCTGCTAAAGCGTTTCGCAGAAAACACCAAGGAACCTGTTTCTCACTCCAAGCACAAAGCGTGCGCAGCACGAGTCTTGGCACAGCAAAACACTTCCTTTGGCATGCCCTTTGCAGCCTCACTCCAAACGGGGCTCTCCGCTTCATCCATCCCCTGACTCCATACTAGCACCAACGGGCTGCTAAAGCGTTTCGCAGAAAACACCAAGGAACCTGTTTCTCACTCCAAGCACAAAACGTGCGCAGCACGAGTCTTGGCACAGCAAAACACTTCCTTTGGCATGCCCTGTGCAGCCTCACTCCAAACGGGGCTCTCCGCTTCATCCATCCCTGACTCCATACTAGCACCAACGGGCTGCTAAAGCGTTTCGCAGAAAACACCAAGGAACCTGTTTCTCACTCCAAGCACAAAACGTGCGCAGCACGAGTCTTGGCACAGCAAAACACTTCCTTTGGCATGCCCTTTGCAGCCTCACTCCAAACGGGGCTCTCCGCTTCACCCATCCGCTGACTCCATACTAGCACCAACGGGCTGCTAAAGCGTTTCGCAGAAAACACCAAGGAACCTGTTTCTCACTCCAAGCACAAAAGTGCGCAGCACGAGTCTTGGCACAGCAAAACACTTCCTTTGGCATGCCCTTTGCAGCCTCACTCCAAACGGGGCTCTCCGCTTCATCCATCCCCTGACTCCATACTAGCACCAACGGGCTGCTAAAGCGTTTCGCAGAAAACACCAAGGAACCTGTTTCTCACTCCAAGCACAAAGCGTGCGCAGCACGAGTCTTGGCACAGCAAAACACTTCCTTTGGCATGCCCTTTGCAGCCTCACTCCAAACGGGGCTCTCCGTTTCATCCATCCCCTGACTCCATACTAGCACCAACGGTCTGCTAAAGCGTTTCGCAGAAAACACCAAGGAACCTGTTTGTCACTCCAAGCACAAAGCGTGCGCAGCACGAGTCTTGGCACAGCAGAACACTTCCTTTGGCATGCCCTTTGCAGCCTCACTCCAAACGGGGCTCTCCGCTTCATCCAGCCCCTGACTCCATACTAGCACCAACGGGCTGCTAAAGCGTTTCGCAGAAAACACCAAGGAACCTGTTTCTCACTCCAAGCACAAAACGTGCGCAGCACGAGTCTTGGCACAGCAAAACACTTCCTTTGGCATGCCCTGTGCAGCCTCACTCCAAACGGGGCTCTCCGCTTCATCCATCCCCTGACTCCATACTAGCACCAACGGGCTGCTAAAGCGTTTCGCAGAAAACACCAAGGAACCTGTTTCTCACTCCAAGCACAAAGCGTGCGCAGCACGAGTCTTGGCACAGCAAAACACTTCCTTTGGCATGCCCTTTGCAGCCTCACTCCAAACGGGGCTCTCCGCTTCATCCATCCCCTGACTCCATACTAGCACCAACGGGCTGCTAAAGCGTTTCGCAGAAAACACCAAGGAACCTGTTTCTCACTCCAAGCACAAAGCGTGCGCAGCACGAGTCTTGGCACAGCAAAACACTTCCTTTGGCATGCCCTTTGCAGCCTCACTCCAAACGGGGCTCTCCGCTTCATCCATCCCCTCACTCCATACTAGCACCAATGGGCTGCTAAAGCGTTTCGCAGAAAACACCAAGGAACCTGTTTGTCACTCCAAGCACAAAGCGTGCGCAGCACGAGTCTTGGCACAGCAAAACACTTCCTTTGGCATGCCCTTTGCAGCCTCACTCCAAACGGGGCTCTCCGCTTCATCCATCCCCTGACTCCATACTAGCACCAACGGGCTGCTAAAGCGTTTCGCAGAAAACACCAAGGAACCTGTTTCTCACTCCAAGCACCAAAAGTGCGCAGCACGAGTCTTGGCACAGCAAAACACTTCCTTTGGCATGCCCTTTGCAGCCTCACTCCAAACGGGCTCTCCGCTTCATCCATCCCCTGACTCCATACTAGCACCAACGGCCTGCTAAAGCGTTTCGCAGAAAACACCAAGGAACCTGTTTCTCACTCCAAGCACCAAAAGTGCGCAGCACGAGTCTTGGCACAGCAAAACACTTCCTTTGGCATGCCCTTTGCAGCCTCACTCCAAACGGGGCTCTCCGCTTCATCCATCCCCTGACTCCATACTAGCACCAACGGCCTGCTAAAGCGTTTCGCAGAAAACACCAAGGAACCTGTTTCTCACTCCAAGCACAAAGCGTGCGCAGCACGAGTCTTGGCACAGCAAAACACTTCCTTTGGCATGCCCTTTGCAGCCTCACTCCAAACGGGGCTCTCCGCTTCACCCATCCCCTGACTCCATACTAGCACCAACGGGCTGCTAAAGCGTTTCGCAGAAAACACCAAGGAACCTGTTTCTCACTCCAAGCACAAAGCGTGCGCAGCACGAGTCTTGGCACAGCAAAACACTTCCTTTGGCATGCCCTTTGCAGCCTCACTCCAAACGGGGCTCTCCGCTTCACCCATCCCCTGACTCCATACTAGCACCAACGGGCTGCTAAAGCGTTTCGCAGAAAACACCAAGGAACCTGTTTCTCACTCCAAGCACAAAGCGTGCGCAGCACGAGTCTTGGCACAGCAAAACACTTCCTTTGGCATGCCCTTTGCAGCCTCACTCCAAACGGGGCTCTCCGCTTCATCCATCCCCTGACTCCATACTAGCACCAACGGGCTGCTAAAGCGTTTCGCAGAAAACACCAAGGAACCTGTTTCTCACTCCAAGCACAAAGCGTGCGCAGCACGAGTCTTGGCACAGCAAAACACTTCCTTTGGCATGCCCTTTGCAGCCTCACTCCAAACGGGGCTCTCCGCTTCATCCATCCCCTGACTCCATACTAGCACCAACGGGCTGCTAAAGCGTTTCGCAGAAAACACCAAGGAACCTGTTTCTCACTCCAACCACAAAGCGTGCGCAGCACGAGTCTTGGCACAGCAAAACACTTCTCTTGGCATGCCCTTTGCAGCCTCACTCCAAACGGGGCTCTCCGCTTCATCCATCCCCTGACTCCATACTAGCACCAACGGGCTGCTAAAGCGTTTCGCAGAAAACACCAAGGAACCTGTTTGTCACTCCAAGCACAAAGCGTGCGCAGCACGAGTCTTGGCACAGCAAAACACTTCCTTTGGCATGCCCTTTGCAGCCTCACTCCAAACGGGGCTCTCCGCTTCATCCATCCCCTGACTCCATACTAGCACCAACGGGCTGCTAAAGCGTTTCGCAGAAAACACCAAGGAAGCTGTTTCTCACTCCAAGCACAAAACGTGTGCAGCACGAGTCTTAGCACAGCAAAACACTTCCTTTGGCATGCCCTTTGCAGCCTCACTCCAAACGGGGCTCTCCGCTTCACCCATCCGCTGACTCCATACTAGCACCAACGGGCTGCTAAAGCGTTTCGCAGAAAACACCAAGGAACCTGTTTCTCACTCCAAGCACAAAGCGTGCGCAGCACGAGTCTTGGCACAGCAGAACACTTCCTTTGGCATGCCCTTTGCAGCCTCACTCCAAACGGGGCTCTCTGCTTCATCCATCCCCTGACTCCATACTAGCACCAACGGGCTGCTAAAGCGTTTCGCAGAAAACACCAAGGAACCTGTTTCTCACTCCAAGCACAAAGCGTGCGCAGCACGAGTCTTGGCACAGCAAAACACTTCCTTTGGCATGCCCTTTGCAGCCTCACTCCAAACGGGGCTCTCCGCTTCATCCATCCCCTGACTCCATACTAGCACCAACGGGCTGCTAAAGCGTTTCGCAGAAAACACCAAGGAACCTGTTTCTCACTCCAAGCACAAAGCGTGCGCAGCACGAGTCTTGGCACAGCAAAACACTTCCTTTGGCATGCCCTTTGCAGCCTCACTCCAAACGGGGCTCTCCGCTTCATCCATCCCCTGACTCCATACTAGCACCAACGGGCTGCTAAAGCGTTTCGCAGAAAACACCAAGGAACCTGTTTCTCACTCCAAGCACAAAACGTGCGCAGCACGAGTCTTGGCACAGCAAAACACTTCCTTTGGCATGCCCTGTGCAGCCTCACTCCAAACGGGGCTCTCCGCTTCACCCATCCGCTGACTCCATACTAGCACCAACGGGCTGCTAAAGCGTTTCGCAGAAAACACCAAGGAACCTGTTTCTCACTCCAAGCACCAAAAGTGCGCAGCACGAGTCTTGGCACAGCAAAACACTTCCTTTGGCATGCCCTTTGCAGCCTCACTCCAAACGGGGCTCTCCGCTTCATCCATCCCCTGACTCCATACTAGCACCAACGGCCTGCTAAAGCGTTTCGCAGAAAACACCAAGGAACCTGTTTCTCACTCCAAGCACCAAAAGTGCGCAGCACGAGTCTTGGCACAGCAAAACACTTCCTTTGGCATGCCCTTTGCAGCCTCACTCCAAACGGGGCTCTCCGCTTCATCCATCCCCTGACTCCATACTAGCACCAACGGCCTGCTAAAGCGTTTCGCAGAAAACACCAAGGAACCTGTTTGTCACTCCAAGCACAAAGCGTGCGCAGCACGAGTCTTGGCACAGCAAAACACTTCCTTTGGCATGCCCTTTGCAGCCTCGCTCCAAACGGGGCTCTCCGCTTCACCCATCCCCTGACTCCATACTAGCACCAACGGGCTGCTAAAGCGTTTCGCAGAAAACACCAAGGAACCTGTTTCTCACTCCAAGCACAAAGCGTGCGCAGCACGAGTCTTGGCACAGCAAAACACTTCCTTTGGCATGCCCTTTACAGCCTCACTCCAAACGGGGCTCTCCGCTTCATCCATCCCCTGACTCCATACTAGCACCAACGGGCTGCTAAAGCGTTTCGCAGAAAACACCAAGGAACCTGTTTCTCACTCCAAGCACAAAGCGTGCGCAGCACGAGTCTTGGCACAGCAAAACACTTCCTTTGGCATGCCCTTTGCAGCCTCACTCCAAACGGGGCTCTCCGCTTCACCCATCCCCTGACTCCATACTAGCACCAACAGACTGCTAAAGCGTTTCGCAGAAAACACCAAGGAACCTGTTTCTCACTCCAAGCACAAAGCGTGCGCAGCACGAGTCTTGGCACAGCAAAACACTTCCTTTGGCATGCCCTTTGCAGCCTCACTCCAAACGGGGCTCTCCGCTTCATCCATCCCCTGACTCCATACTAGCACCAACGGGCTGCTAAAGCGTTTCGCAGAAAACACCAAGGAACCTGTTTGTCACTCCAAGCACAAAGCGTGCGCAGCACGAGTCTTGGCACAGCAAAACACTTCCTTTGGCATGCCCTTTGCAGCCTCACTCCAAACGGGGCTCTCCGCTTCATCCATCCCCTGACTCCATACTAGCACCAACGGGCTGCTAAAGCGTTTCGCAGAAAACACCAAGGAACCTGTTTCTCACTCCAAGCACAAAACGTGCGCAGCACGAGTCTTGGCACAGCAAAACACTTCCTTTGGCATGCCCTTTGCAGCCTCACTCCAAACGGGGCTCTCCGCTTCACCCATCCGCTGACTCCATACTAGCACCAACGGGCTGCTAAAGCGTTTCGCAGAAAACACCAAGGAACCTGTTTCTCACTCCAAGCACAAAGCGTGCGCAGCACGAGTCTTGGCACAGCAGAACACTTCCTTTGGCATGCCCTTTGCAGCCTCACTCCAAACGGGGCTCTCCGCTTCACCCATCCGCTGACTCCATACTAGCACCAACGGGCTGCTAAAGCGTTTCGCAGAAAACACCAAGGAACCTGTTTCTCACTCCAAGCACCAAAAGTGCGCAGCACGAGTCTTGGCACAGCAAAACACTTCCTTTGGCATGCCCTTTGCAGCCTCACTCCAAACGGGGCTCTCCGCTTCATCCATCCCCTGACTCCATACTAGCACCAACGGGCTGCTAAAGCGTTTCGCAGAAAACACCAAGGAACCTGTTTCTCACTCCAAGCACAAAGCGTGCGCAGCACGAGTCTTGGCACAGCAAAACACTTCCTTTGGCATGCCCTTTGCAGCCTCACTCCAAACGGGGCTCTCCGCTTCATCCATCCCCTGACTCCATACTAGCACCAACGGGCTGCTAAAGCGTTTCGCAGAAAACACCAAGGAACCTGTTTCTCACTCCAAGCACAAAGCGTGCGCAGCACGAGTCTTGGCACAGCAAAACACTTCCTTTGGCATGCCCTTTGCAGCCTCACTCCAAACGGGGCTCTCCGCTTCACCCATCCCCTGACTCCATACTAGCACCAACGGGCTGCTAAAGCGTTTCGCAGAAAACACCAAGGAACCTGTTTCTCACTCCAAGCACAAAGCGTGCGCAGCACGAGTCTTGGCACAGCAAAACACTTCTCTTGGCATGCCGTTTGCAGCCTCACTCCAAACGGGGCTCTCCGCTTCATCCATCCCCTGACTCCATACTAGCACCAACGGGCTGCTAAAGCGTTTCGCAGAAAACACCAAGGAACCTGTTTGTCACTCCAAGCACAAAGCGTGCGCAGCACGAGTCTTGGCACAGCAAAACACTTCCTTTGGCATGCCCTTTGCAGCCTCACTCCAAACGGGGCTCTCCGCTTCATCCATCCCCTGACTCCATACTAGCACCAACAGACTGCTAAAGCGTTTCGCAGAAAACACCAAGGAACCTGTTTCTCACTCCAAGCACAAAGCGTGCGCAGCACGAGTCTTGGCACAGCAAAACACTTCCTTTGGCATGCCCTTTGCAGCCTCACTCCAAACGGGGCTCTCCGCTTCATCCATCCCCTGACTCCATACTAGCACCAACGGGCTGCTAAAGCGTTTCGCAGAAAACACCAAGGAACCTGTTTGTCACTCCAAGCACAAAGCGTGCGCAGCACGAGTCTTGGCACAGCAGAACACTTCCTTTGGCATGCCCTTTGCAGCCTCACTCCAAACGGGGCTCTCCGCTTCATCCATCCCCTGACTCCATACTAGCACCAACGGCCTGCTAAAGCGTTTCGCAGAAAACACCAAGGAACCTGTTTGTCACTCCAAGCACAAAGCGTGCGCAGCACGAGTCTTGGCACAGCAAAACACTTCCTTTGGCATGCCCTTTGCAGCCTCACTCCAAACGGGGCTCTCCGCTTCACCCATCCCCTGACTCCATACTAGCACCAACGGGCTGCTAAAGCGTTTCGCAGAAAACACCAAGGAACCTGTTTCTCACTCCAACCACAAAGCGTGCGCAGCACGAGTCTTGGCACAGCAAAACACTTCTCTTGGCATGCCCTTTGCAGCCTCACTCCAAACGGGGCTCTCCGCTTCATCCATCCCCTGACTCCATACTAGCACCAACGGGCTGCTAAAGCGTTTCGCAGAAAACACCAAGGAACCTGTTTCTCACTCCAACCACAAAGCGTGCGCAGCACGAGTCTTGGCACAGCAAAACACTTCCTTTGGCATGCCCTTTGCAGCCTCACTCCAAACGGGGCTCTCCGCTTCATCCATCCCCTGACTCCATACTAGCACCAACAGACTGCTAAAGCGTTTCGCAGAAAACACCAAGGAACCTTTTTGTCACTCCAAGCACAAAGCGTGCGCAGCACGAGTCTTGGCACAGCAAAACACTTCCTTTGGCATGCCCTTTGCAGCCTCACTCCAAACGGGGCTCTCCGCTTCATCCATCCCCTGACTCCATACTAGCACCAACGGGCTGCTAAAGCGTTTTGCAGAAAACACCAAGGAACCTGTTTCTCACTCCAAGCACAAAGCGTGCGCAGCACGAGTCTTGGCACAGCAAAACACTTCCTTTGGCATGCCCTTTGCAGCCTCACTCCAAACGGGGCTCTCCGCTTCATCCATCCCCTGACTCCATACTAGCACCAACGGCCTGCTAAAGCGTTTTGCAGAAAACACCAAGGAACCTGTTTCTCACTCCAACCACAAAGCGTGCGCAGCACGAGTCTTGGCACAGCAAAACACTTCCTTTGGCATGCCCTTTGCAGCCTCACTCCAAACGGGGCTCTCCGCTTCATCCATCCCCTGACTCCATACTAGCACCAACGGCCTGCTAAAGCGTTTTGCAGAAAACACCAAGGAACCTGTTTCTCACTCCAAGCACAAAGCGTGCGCAGCACGAGTCTTGGCACAGCAAAACACTTCCTTTGGCATGCCCTTTGCAGCCTCACTCCAAACGGGGCTCTCCGCTTCATCCATCCCCTGACTCCATACTAGCACCAACGGGCTGCTAAAGCGTTTCGCAGAAAACACCAAGGAACCTGTTTGTCACTCCAAGCACAAAGCGTGCGCAGCACGAGTCTTGGCACAGCAAAACACTTCCTTTGGCATGCCCTTTGCAGCCTCACTCCAAACGGGGCTCTCCGTTTCATCCATCCCCTGACTCCATACTAGCACCAACGGGCTGCTAAAGCGTTTCGCAGAAAACACCAAGGAACCTGTTTCTCACTCCAAGCACAAAGCGTGCGCAGCACGAGTCTTGGCACAGCAAAACACTTCCTTTGGCATGCCCTTTGCAGCCTCACTCCAAACGGGGCTCTCCGCTTCATCCATCCCCTGACTCCATACTAGCACCAACGGGCTGCTAAAGCGTTTCGCAGAAAACACCAAGGAACCTGTTTCTCACTCCAAGCACAAAGCGTGCGCAGCACGAGTCTTGGCACAGCAAAACACTTCCTTTGGCATGCCCTTTGCAGCCTCACTCCAAACGGGGCTCTCCGCTTCACCCATCCGCTGACTCCATACTAGCACCAACGGGCTGCTAAAGCGTTTCGCAGAAAACACCAAGGAACCTGTTTCTCACTCCAAGCACAAAGCGTGCGCAGCACGAGTCTTGGCACAGCAGAACACTTCCTTTGGCATGCCCTTTGCAGCCTCACTCCAAACGGGGCTCTCCGCTTCATCCATCCCCTGACTCCATACTAGCACCAACGGGCTGCTAAAGCGTTTCGCAGAAAACACCAAGGAACCTGTTTCTCACTCCAAGCACCAAAAGTGCGCAGCACGAGTCTTGGCACAGCAAAACACTTCCTTTGGCATGCCGTTTGCAGCCTCACTCCAAACGGGGCTCTCCGCTTCATCCATCCCCTGACTCCATACTAGCACCAACGGGCTGCTAAAGCGTTTCGCAGAAAACACCAAGGAACCTGTTTCTCACTCCAAGCACAAAGCGTGCGCAGCACGAGTCTTGGCACAGCAAAACACTTCCTTTGGCATGCCCTTTGCAGCCTCACTCCAAACGGGGCTCTCCGCTTCATCCATCCCCTGACTCCATACTAGCACCAACAGACTGCTAAAGCGTTTCGCAGAAAACACCAAGGAACCTGTTTGTCACTCCAAGCACAAAGCGTGCGCAGCACGAGTCTTGGCACAGCAAAACACTTCCTTTGGCATGCCCTTTGCAGCCTCACTCCAAACGGGGCTCTCCGCTTCATCCATCCCCTGACTCCATACTAGCACCAACGGCCTGCTAAAGCGTTTCGCAGAAAACACCAAGGAACCTGTTTGTCACTCCAAGCACAAAGCGTGCGCAGCACGAGTCTTGGCACAGCAAAACACTTCCTTTGGCATGCCCTTTGCAGCCTCACTCCAAACGGGGCTCTCCGCTTCACCCATCCCCTGACTCCATACTAGCACCAACAGACTGCTAAAGCGTTTCGCAGAAAACGCTCGAAGGGCAGGGCTCTGGAGCGGACGCTCGTCCCGGAGCTCCTTGTCTAGAGGCGAACAACAGAGCGAGAGGCAGCCCCAGCGCCGACCCCCGTGCGGGCAGTGCTGAGCTCCCGGCCAGAGGCGGCTCTGACTCAGCGCGGGCGGAGCCGGCAGGGCAGGCGGGAATTTAAAAGCTGCCCCCAGGGAGCGCGAGCGACCAGGAGCGCGGCGAACAGAGCGGGCAAACAGAGCGTGGCGCGCCAGGGAGGGCGTGGCGCGGCAGTTAGCGCGGCAGTTTGCGCAGGCAGGAGGTGCAGGCAGGGGTCAGGGAGTAAGGGTCAGGTAAAGACATGGTCTCCACTCGGCAGAGAGCTTCCGCCAGGAAGACTGTGGCGACCCAGACTGAACCGCCACAGAAACATGCAGCGGTCCAGGCTTCTGGCTGGGGGGAATGCCTGGGCCTCTCCATGTTACCGGGGAGTGGCGAAAGCACAGCCTGCCTTAGGTGTGAGCAGGTGGATGACCTGCTCAGCCTGGTGGCGGAGCTAAAGGAGGAGGTAGAAAGGCTGAGGGCCATCAGGGAATGCGAAAGGGAAATCGACTGGTGGAGCTGCATCCTGCAGTCTTCCCAGGAAAGCGACCCTCAGAACTCCCCAATTCAGTCAGAAAGTCCAGTGCCCTCTTGCCCTAGGGTAGAGGGGGTGGACTTAACAGTTTCCAGGGACGACCAACAATGGAAACGGGTCCCCACTCGAGGTGGCAGAAGATCCCCTCCACAGCCCACCTCACCTCCACCGGTGACCACGTTCAACAGGTACGAGGCCCTGGAACATGTGAATCAGATAGAGGAGGCCTTGAACCAAGGCCTGTCTAAGGGGATCTCTACAGAGGGGCAGTCTAATCCAAGCAGCAAGGCTGCTCCCCCTAAAGTGAGAAGGAGCACCCGGAAGAAGCGGCGGGTGATCGTCGTGGGTGACTCCACGCTGCAGGGCACAGAGGCACCGATATGTAGACCGGACCCCTCATCCAGAGAGGTGTGCTGCTTGCCTGGGGCCAAAATAAAGGATATCACAGAAAGACTCCCAAGAATAGTTCAGGAGTCGGACTATTATCCTCTACTATTGATTCATGTGGGTGCTAATGATGCCATGGGGAAAATGAGGGACGTCAAGCAAGACTTCAGAGCCCTAGGGATGGCCATCAAAGGTACAGGTGCCCAGGTGGTGTTCTCCTCCATTCTGCCAACGAGGGGAATGGACTCAAGGAGGAGAAGGCGAATATGGCAGCTAAACAACTGGCTGCGCCGCTGGACCTGGCAACAGGGTTTCGGCTTCTACGACCATGGGTCTCTGTTTGATGACCAACAGCTAGTGGGGAACGATGGTACTCATCTTAGCAAGAGGGGCACACGTCTCTTTGCAAAAAGGCTGGCCAACCTGGTTAGGAGGGCTTTAAACTAGGCAAGAAGGGGGAAGGGGAGTGGCACACTGACGCGGCAAGCGGTACCGCACAGCCCAGGTCAGATGGCGGCCAGCGGGAGTATGGTAGTGGGGAAGTGAGGATAGGAAATGATCACGGAGGGTCCTCTTTCACCCCTCCTGGGAAACCTGTGGCCTCTGTTGCTTCCCTGAAATGCCTGTATACCAATGCGCGAAGCATGGGGAATAAGCAGGATGAACTGGAGATCTGTGTGCGGTCCCAGCGTCATGATCTCATCGGAATCACAGAGACGTGGTGGGATAGCTCGCACGACTGGAGCGCTGCCATGGAAGGCTATGTGCTCTTTAGGAAGGACAGGCTGGGAAGGCGAGGTGGTGGAGTTGCTCTTTATGTGAGAGAGCAACTGGAATGCATGGAGCTCAACCTGGGAGTCGAGGATGGGCGAGTTGAGAGCTTGTGGGTAAGGATTAGAGGGCAGGCTAATGTGGGAGACACTGTGGTGGGTGTCTGCTACCGGCCACCTGACCAGGACGAGGAGGTTGATGAGGCCTTCTATAGGCAGCTGGATGTTGCCTCACGGTCACAGGCCCTGGTTCTCATGGGGGACTTCAACTACCCCGACATCAACTGGGAGGACAACACAGCCAGGCATAAGCAGTCCTGGAGGTTCCTGCAGAGCGTCGACGATAACTTTTTGACGCAGGTTGTGGAGGAGCCGACGAGGAGAGGTGGGCTACTGGACCTCGTGCTATCAAATAGGGAGGGCCTAGTAGGAGATGTTAAGGTGGGGGGTAGCCTCGGCTGCAGTGACCATGAGTTGGTGGAGTTCAGGATTCAACGAGGAGGAGGCAGGGCTGTAAGTAGCCTTGCGACGATGGACTTCTATGAAAACACCAAGGAACCTGTTTCTCACTCCAAGCACAAAGCGTGCGCAGCACGAGTCTTGGCACAGCAAAACACTTCCTTTGGCATGCCCTTTGCAGCCTCACTCCAAACGGGGCTCTCCGCTTCATCCATCCCCTGACTCCATACTAGCACCAACGGGCTGCTAAAGCGTTTCGCAGAAAACACCAAGGAACCTGTTTCTCACTCCAAGCACAAAGCGTGCGCAGCACGAGTCTTGGCACAGCAAAACATTTCCTTTGGCATGCCCTTTGCAGCCTCACTCCAAACGGGGCTCTCCGCTTCATCCATCCCCTGACTCCATACTAGCACCAACGGCCTGCTAAAGCGTTTCGCAGAAAACACCAAGGAACCTGTTTGTCACTCCAAGCACAAAGCGTGCGCAGCACGAGTCTTGGCACAGCAAAACACTTCCTTTGGCATGCCCTTTGCAGCCTCACTCCAAACGGGGCTCTCCGCTTCATCCATCCCCTGACTCCATACTAGCACCAACGGGCTGCTAAAGCGTTTCGCAGAAAACACCAAGGAACCTGTTTCTCACTCCAAGCACAAAACGTGCGCAGCACGAGTCTTGGCACAGCAAAACACTTCCTTTGGCATGCCCTTTGCAGCCTCACTCCAAACGGGGCTCTCCGCTTCACCCATCCGCTGACTCCATACTAGCACCAACGGGCTGCTAAAGCGTTTCGCAGAAAACACCAAGGAACCTGTTTCTCACTCCAAGCACAAAGCGTGCGCAGCACGAGTCTTGGCACAGCAGAACACTTCCTTTGGCATGCCCTTTGCAGCCTCACTCCAAACGGGGCTCTCCGCTTCATCCATCCCCTGACTCCATACTAGCACCAACGGGCTGCTAAAGCGTTTCGCAGAAAACACCAAGGAACCTGTTTCTCACTCCAAGCACCAAAAGTGCGCAGCACGAGTCTTGGCACAGCAAAACACTTCCTTTGGCATGCCCTTTGCAGCCTCACTCCAAACGGGGCTCTCCGCTTCATCCATCCCCTGACTCCATACTAGCACCAACGGCCTGCTAAAGCGTTTCGCAGAAAACACCAAGGAACCTGTTTCTCACTCCAAGCACAAAGCGTGCGCAGCACGAGTCTTGGCACAGCAAAACACTTCCTTTGGCATGCCCTTTGCAGCCTCACTCCAAACGGGGCTCTCCGCTTCATCCATCCCCTGACTCCATACTAGCACCAACGGCCTGCTAAAGCGTTTCGCAGAAAACACCAAGGAACCTGTTTCTCACTCCAAGCACAAAGCGTGCGCAGCACGAGTCTTGGCACAGCAAAACACTTCCTTTGGCATGCCCTTTGCAGCCTCACTCCAAACGGGGCTCTCCGCTTCACCCATCCCCTGACTCCATACTAGCACCAACGGGCTGCTAAAGCGTTTCGCAGAAAACACCAAGGAACCTGTTTCTCACTCCAAGCACAAAGCGTGCGCAGCACGAGTCTTGGCACAGCAAAACACTTCTCTTGGCATGCCGTTTGCAGCCTCACTCCAAACGGGGCTCTCCGCTTCATCCATCCCCTGACTCCATACTAGCACCAACGGGCTGCTAAAGCGTTTCGCAGAAAACACCAAGGAACCTGTTTGTCACTCCAAGCACAAAGCGTGCGCAGCACGAGTCTTGGCACAGCAAAACACTTCCTTTGGCATGCCCTTTGCAGCCTCACTCCAAACGGGGCTCTCCGCTTCATCCATCCCCTGACTCCATACTAGCACCAACAGACTGCTAAAGCGTTTCGCAGAAAACACCAAGGAACCTGTTTGTCACTCCAAGCACAAAGCGTGCGCAGCACGAGTCTTGGCACAGCAAAACACTTCCTTTGGCATGCCCTTTGCAGCCTCACTCCAAACGGGGCTCTCCGCTTCATCCATCCCCTGACTCCATACTAGCACCAACGGGCTGCTAAAGCGTTTCGCAGAAAACACCAAGGAACCTGTTTGTCACTCCAAGCACAAAGCGTGCGCAGCACGAGTCTTGGCACAGCAGAACACTTCCTTTGGCATGCCCTTTGCAGCCTCACTCCAAACGGGGCTCTCCGCTTCATCCATCCCCTGACTCCATACTAGCACCAACGGCCTGCTAAAGCGTTTCGCAGAAAACACCAAGGAACCTGTTTGTCACTCCAAGCACAAAGCGTGCGCAGCACGAGTCTTGGCACAGCAAAACACTTCCTTTGGCATGCCCTTTGCAGCCTCACTCCAAACGGGGCTCTCCGCTTCACCCATCCCCTGACTCCATACTAGCACCAACGGGCTGCTAAAGCGTTTCGCAGAAAACACCAAGGAACCTGTTTCTCACTCCAACCACAAAGCGTGCGCAGCACGAGTCTTGGCACAGCAAAACACTTCTCTTGGCATGCCCTTTGCAGCCTCACTCCAAACGGGGCTCTCCGCTTCATCCATCCCCTGACTCCATACTAGCACCAACGGGCTGCTAAAGCGTTTCGCAGAAAACACCAAGGAACCTGTTTCTCACTCCAACCACAAAGCGTGCGCAGCACGAGTCTTGGCACAGCAAAACACTTCCTTTGGCATGCCCTTTGCAGCCTCACTCCAAACGGGGCTCTCCGCTTCATCCATCCCCTGACTCCATACTAGCACCAACAGACTGCTAAAGCGTTTCGCAGAAAACACCAAGGAACCTTTTTGTCACTCCAAGCACAAAGCGTGCGCAGCACGAGTCTTGGCACAGCAAAACACTTCCTTTGGCATGCCCTTTGCAGCCTCACTCCAAACGGGGCTCTCCGCTTCATCCATCCCCTGACTCCATACTAGCACCAACGGGCTGCTAAAGCGTTTTGCAGAAAACACCAAGGAACCTGTTTCTCACTCCAAGCACAAAGCGTGCGCAGCACGAGTCTTGGCACAGCAAAACACTTCCTTTGGCATGCCCTTTGCAGCCTCACTCCAAACGGGGCTCTCCGCTTCATCCATCCCCTGACTCCATACTAGCACCAACGGCCTGCTAAAGCGTTTTGCAGAAAACACCAAGGAACCTGTTTCTCACTCCAACCACAAAGCGTGCGCAGCACGAGTCTTGGCACAGCAAAACACTTCCTTTGGCATGCCCTTTGCAGCCTCACTCCAAACGGGGCTCTCCGCTTCATCCATCCCCTGACTCCATACTAGCACCAACGGCCTGCTAAAGCGTTTTGCAGAAAACACCAAGGAACCTGTTTCTCACTCCAAGCACAAAGCGTGCGCAGCACGAGTCTTGGCACAGCAAAACACTTCCTTTGGCATGCCCTTTGCAGCCTCACTCCAAACGGGGCTCTCCGCTTCATCCATCCCCTGACTCCATACTAGCACCAACAGACTGCTAAAGCGTTTCGCAGAAAACACCAAGGAACCTTTTTGTGACTCCAAGCACAAAGCGTGCGCAGCACGAGTCTTGGCACAGCAAAACACTTCCTTTGGCATGCCCTTTGCAGCCTCACTCCAAACGGGGCTCTCCGCTTCATCCATCGCCTGACTCCATACTAGCACCAACGGGCTGCTAAAGCGTTTTGCAGAAAACACCAAGGAACCTGTTTCTCACTCCAAGCACAAAGCGTGCGCAGCACGAGTCTTGGCACAGCAAAACACTTCCTTTGGCATGCCCTTTGCAGCCTCACTCCAAACGGGGCTCTCCGCTTCATCCATCCCCTGACTCCATACTAGCACCAACGGCCTGCTAAAGCGTTTTGCAGAAAACACCAAGGAACCTGTTTGTCACTCCAAGCACAAAGCGTGCGCAGCACGAGTCTTGGCACAGCAAAACACTTCCTTTGGCATGCCCTTTGCAGCCTCACTCCAAACGGGGCTCTCCGCTTCATCCATCCCCTGACTCCATACTAGCACCAACGGGCTGCTAAAGCGTTTCGCAGAAAACACCAAGGAACCTGTTTGTCACTCCAAGCACAAAGCGTGCGCAGCACGAGTCTTGGCACAGCAAAACACTTCCTTTGGCATGCCCTTTGCAGCCTCACTCCAAACGGGGCTCTCCGTTTCATCCATCCCCTGACTCCATACTAGCACCAACGGGCTGCTAAAGCGTTTCGCAGAAAACACCAAGGAACCTGTTTCTCACTCCAAGCACAAAGCGTGCGCAGCACGAGTCTTGGCACAGCAAAACACTTCCTTTGGCATGCCCTTTGCAGCCTCACTCCAAACGGGGCTCTCCGCTTCATCCATCCCCTGACTCCATACTAGCACCAACGGGCTGCTAAAGCGTTTCGCAGAAAACACCAAGGAACCTGTTTGTCACTCCAAGCACAAAGCGTGCGCAGCACGAGTCTTGGCACAGCAAAACACTTCCTTTGGCATGCCCTTTGCAGCCTCACTCCAAACGGGGCTCTCCGCTTCACCCATCCGCTGACTCCATACTAGCACCAACGGGCTGCTAAAGCGTTTCGCAGAAAACACCAAGGAACCTGTTTCTCACTCCAAGCACAAAGCGTGCGCAGCACGAGTCTTGGCACAGCAGAACACTTCCTTTGGCATGCCCTTTGCAGCCTCACTCCAAACGGGGCTCTCCGCTTCATCCATCCCCTGACTCCATACTAGCACCAACGGGCTGCTAAAGCGTTTCGCAGAAAACACCAAGGAACCTGTTTCTCACTCCAAGCACCAAAAGTGCGCAGCACGAGTCTTGGCACAGCAAAACACTTCCTTTGGCATGCCGTTTGCAGCCTCACTCCAAACGGGGCTCTCCGCTTCATCCATCCCCTGACTCCATACTAGCACCAACGGGCTGCTAAAGCGTTTCGCAGAAAACACCAAGGAACCTGTTTCTCACTCCAAGCACAAAGCGTGCGCAGCACGAGTCTTGGCACAGCAAAACACTTCCTTTGGCATGCCCTTTGCAGCCTCACTCCAAACGGGGCTCTCCGCTTCATCCATCCCCTGACTCCATACTAGCACCAACAGACTGCTAAAGCGTTTCGCAGAAAACACCAAGGAACCTGTTTCTCACTCCAAGCACAAAGCGTGCGCAGCACGAGTCTTGGCACAGCAAAACACTTCCTTTGGCATGCCCTTTGCAGCCTCACTCCAAACGGGGCTCTCCGCTTCATCCATCCCCTGACTCCATACTAGCACCAACGGCCTGCTAAAGCGTTTCGCAGAAAACACCAAGGAACCTGTTTGTCACTCCAAGCACAAAGCGTGCGCAGCACGAGTCTTGGCACAGCAAAACACTTCCTTTGGCATGCCCTTTGCAGCCTCACTCCAAACGGGGCTCTCCGCTTCATCCATCCCCTGACTCCATACTAGCACCAACGGGCTGCTAAAGCGTTTCGCAGAAAACACCAAGGAAACTGTTTCTCACTCCAAGCACAAAGCGTGCGCAGCACGAGTCTTGGCACAGCAAAACACTTCCTTTGGCATGCCCTTTGCAGCCTCACTCCAAACGGGGCTCTCCGCTTCACCCATCCCCTGACTCCATACTAGCACCAACGGGCTGCTAAAGCGTTTCGCAGAAAACACCAAGGAACCTGTTTCTCACTACTACCACAAAGCGTGCGCAGCACGAGTCTTGGCACAGCAAAACACTTCTCTTGGCATGCCCTTTGCAGCCTCACTCCAAACGGGGCTCTCCGCTTCATCCATCCCCTGACTCCATACTAGCACCAACGGGCTGCTAAAGCGTTTCGCAGAAAACACCAAGGAACCTGTTTCTCACTCCAAGCACAAAGCGTGCGCAGCACGAGTCTTGGCACAGCAAAACACTTCCTTTGGCATGCCCTTTGCAGCCTCACTCCAAACGGGGCTCTCCGCTTCATCCATCCCCTGACTCCATACTAGCACCAACAGACTGCTAAAGCGTTTCGCAGAAAACACCAAGGAACCTGTTTGTCACTCCAAGCACAAAGCGTGCGCAGCACGAGTCTTGGCACAGCAAAACACTTCCTTTGGCATGCCCTTTGCAGCCTCACTCCAAACGGGGCTCTCCGCTTCATCCATCCCCTGACTCCATACTAGCACCAACGGGCTGCTAAAGCGTTTCGCAGAAAACACCAAGGAACCTGTTTCTCACTCCAAGCACAAAGCGTGCGCAGCACGAGTCTTGGCACAGCAAAACACTTCCTTTGGCATGCCCTTTGCAGCCTCACTCCAAACGGGGCTCTCCGCTTCATCCATCCCCTGACTCCATACTAGCACCAACTGGCTGCTAAAGCGTTTCGCAGAAAACACCAAGGAACCTGTTTCTCACTCCAAGCACCAAAAGTGCGCAGCACGAGTCTTGGCACAGCAAAACACTTCCTTTGGCATGCCCTTTGCAGCCTCACTCCAAACGGGGCTCTCCGCTTCATCCATCCCCTGACTCCATACTAGCACCAACGGCCTGCTAAAGCGTTTCGCAGAAAACACCAAGGAACCTGTTTGTCACTCCAAGCACAAAGCGTGCGCAGCACGAGTCTTGGCACAGCAAAACACTTCCTTTGGCATGCCCTTTGCAGCCTCACTCCAAACGGGGCTCTCCGCTTCATCCATCCCCTGACTCCATACTAGCACCAACGGGCTGCTAAAGCGTTTCGCAGAAAACACCAAGGAAGCTGTTTCTCACTACTACCACAAAGCGTGCACAGCACGAGTCTTGGCACAGCAAAACACTTCCTTTGGCATGCCCTTTGCAGCCTCACTCCAAACGGGGCTCTCCGCTTCACCCATCCCCTGACTCCATACTAGCACCAACGGGCTGCTAAAGCGTTTCGCAGAAAACACCAAGGAACCTGTTTCTCACTCCAAGCACAAAGCGTGCGCAGCACGAGTCTTGGCACAGCAAAACACTTCCTTTGGCATGCCCTTTGCAGCCTCACTCCAAACGGGGCTCTCCGCTTCACCCATCCCCTGACTCCATACTAGCACCAACGGGCTGCTAAAGCGTTTCGCAGAAAACACCAAGGAACCTGTTTCTCACTCCAACCACAAAGCGTGCGCAGCACGAGTCTTGGCACAGCAAAACACTTCTCTTGGCATGCCCTTTGCAGCCTCACTCCAAACGGGGCTCTCCGCTTCATCCATCCCCTGACTCCATACTAGCACCAACGGCCTGCTAAAGCGTTTCGCAGAAAACACCAAGGAACCTGTTTCTCACTCCAAGCACAAAGCGTGCGCAGCACGAGTCTTGGCACAGCAAAACACTTCCTTTGGCATGCCCTTTGCAGCCTCACTCCAAACGGGGCTCTCCGCTTCATCCATCCCCTGAGTCCATACTAGCACCAACAGACTGCTAAAGCGTTTCGCAGAAAACACCAAGGAACCTGTTTCTCACTCCAAGCACAAAGCGTGCGCAGCACGAGTCTTGGCACAGCAAAACACTTCCTTTGGCATGCCCTTTGCAGCCTCACTCCAAACGGGGCTCTCCGCTTCATCCATCCCCTGACTCCATACTAGCACCAACGGCCTGCTAAAGCGTTTTGCAGAAAACACCAAGGAACCTGTTTCTCACTCCAAGCACAAAGCGTGCGCAGCACGAGTCTTGGCACAGCAAAACACTTCCTTTGGCATGCCCTTTGCAGCCTCACTCCAAACGGGGCTCTCCGCTTCATCCATCCCCTGACTCCATACTAGCACCAACAGACTGCTAAAGCGTTTCGCAGAAAACACCAAGGAACCTTTTTGTCACTCGAAGCACAAAGCGTGCGCAGCACGAGTCTTGGCACAGCAAAACACTTCCTTTGGCATGCCCTTTGCAGCCTCACTCCAAACGGGGCTCTCCGCTTCATCCATCCCCTGACTCCATACTAGCACCAACGGGCTGCTAAAGCGTTTCGCAGAAAACACCAAGGAACCTGTTTCTCACTCCAAGCACAAAGCGTGCGCAGCACGAGTCTTGGCACAGCAAAACACTTCCTTTGGCATGCCCTTTGCAGCCTCACTCCAAACGGGGCTCTCCGCTTCATCCATCCCCTGACTCCATACTAGCACCAACGGCCTGCTAAAGCGTTTTGCAGAAAACACCAAGGAACCTGTTTGTCACTCCAAGCACAAAGCGTGCGCAGCACGAGTCTTGGCACAGCAAAACACTTCCTTTGGCATGCCCTTTGCAGCCTCACTCCAAACGGGGCTCTCCGCTTCATCCATCCCCTGACTCCATACTAGCACCAACGGGCTGCTAAAGCGTTTCGCAGAAAACACCAAGGAACCTGTTTGTCACTCCAAGCACAAAGCGTGCGCAGCACGAGTCTTGGCACAGCAAAACACTTCCTTTGGCATGCCCTTTGCAGCCTCACTCCAAACGGGGCTCTCCGCTTCATCCATCCCCTGACTCCATACTAGCACCAACGGCCTGCTAAAGCGTTTCGCAGAAAACACCAAGGAACCTGTTTCTCACTCCAAGCACAAAGCGTGCGCAGCACGAGTCTTGGCACAGCAAAACATTTCCTTTGGCATGCCCTTTGCAGCCTCACTCCAAACGGGGCTCTCCGCTTCATCCATCCCCTGACTCCATACTAGCACCAACCGGCTGCTAAAGCGTTTCGCAGAAAACACCAAGGAACCTGTTTGTCACTCCAAGCACAAAGCGTGCGCAGCACGAGTCTTGGCACAGCAAAACACTTCCTTTGGCATGCCCTTTGCAGCCTCACTCCAAACGGGGCTCTCCGCTTCATCCATCCCCTGACTCCATACTAGCACCAACGGGCTGCTAAAGCGTTTCGCAGAAAACACCAAGGAACCTGTTTCTCACTCCAAGCACAAAGCGTGCGCAGCACGAGTCTTGGCACAGCAAAACACTTCCTTTGGCATGCCCTTTGCAGCCTCACTCCAAACGGGGCTCTCCGCTTCACCCATCCGCTGACTCCATACTAGCACCAACGGGCTGCTAAAGCGTTTCGCAGAAAACACCAAGGAACCTGTTTCTCACTCCAAGCACAAAGCGTGCGCAGCACGAGTCTTGGCACAGCAGAACACTTCCTTTGGCATGCCCTTTGCAGCCTCACTCCAAACGGGGCTCTCCGCTTCATCCATCCGCTGACTCCATACTAGCACCAACGGGCTGCTAAAGCGTTTCGCAGAAAACACCAAGGAACCTGTTTCTCACTCCAAGCACCAAAAGTGCGCAGCACGAGTCTTGGCACAGCAAAACACTTCCTTTGGCATGCCCTTTGCAGCCTCACTCCAAACGGGGCTCTCCGCTTCATCCATCCCCTGACTCCATACTAGCACCAACGGCCTGCTAAAGCGTTTCGCAGAAAACACCAAGGAACCTGTTTGTCACTCCAAGCACAAAGCGTGCGCAGCACGAGTCTTGGCACAGCAAAACACTTCCTTTGGCATGCCCTTTGCAGCCTCACTCCAAACGGGGCTCTCCGCTTCATCCATCCCCTGACTCCATACTAGCACCAACGGCCTGCTAAAGCGTTTCGCAGAAAACACCAAGGAACCTGTTTGTCACTCCAAGCACAAAGCGTGCGCAGCACGAGTCTTGGCACAGCAAAACACTTCCTTTGGCATGCCCTTTGCAGCCTCACTCCAAACGGGGCTCTCCGCTTCACCCATCCCCTGACTCCATACTAGCACCAACGGGCTGCTAAAGCGTTTCGCAGAAAACACCAAGGAACCTGTTTCTCACTCCAACCACAAAGCGTGCGCAGCACGAGTCTTGGCACAGCAAAACACTTCTCTTGGCATGCCCTTTGCAGCCTCACTCCAAACGGGGCTCTCCGCTTCATCCATCCCCTGACTCCATACTAGCACCAACGGGCTGCTAAAGCGTTTCGCAGAAAACACCAAGGAACCTGTTTCTCACTCCAAGCACAAAGCGTGCGCAGCACGAGTCTTGGCACAGCAAAACACTTCCTTTGGCATGCCCTTTGCAGCCTCACTCCAAACGGGGCTCTCCGCTTCATCCATCCCCTGACTCCATACTAGCACCAACAGACTGCTAAAGCGTTTCGCAGAAAACACCAAGGAACCTGTTTGTCACTCCAAGCACAAAGCGTGCGCAGCACGAGTCTTGGCACAGCAAAACACTTCCTTTGGCATGCCCTTTGCAGCCTCACTCCAAACGGGGCTCTCCGCTTCATCCATCCCCTGACTCCATACTAGCACCAACGGCCTGCTAAAGCGTTTCGCAGAAAACACCAAGGAACCTGTTTGTCACTCCAAGCACAAAGCGTGCGCAGCACGAGTCTTGGCACAGCAAAACACTTCCTTTGGCATGCCCTTTGCAGCCTCACTCCAAACGGGGCTCTCCGCTTCATCCATCCCCTGACTCCATACTAGCACCAACGGGCTGCTAAAGCGTTTCGCAGAAAACACCAAGGAAACTGTTTCTCACTCCAAGCACAAAGCGTGCGCAGCACGAGTCTTGGCACAGCAAAACACTTCCTTTGGCATGCCCTTTGCAGCCTCACTCCAAACGGGGCTCTCCGCTTCACCCATCCCCTGACTCCATACTAGCACCAACGGGCTGCTAAAGCGTTTCGCAGAAAACACCAAGGAACCTGTTTGTCACTCCAAGCACAAAGCGTGCGCAGCACGAGTCTTGGCACAGCAAAACACTTCTCTTGGCATGCCCTTTGCAGCCTCACTCCAAACGGGGCTCTCCGCTTCATCCATCCCCTGACTCCATACTAGCACCAACGGGCTGCTAAAGCGTTTCGCAGAAAACACCAAGGAACCTGTTTCTCACTCCAAGCACAAAGCGTGCGCAGCACGAGTCTTGGCACAGCAAAACACTTCCTTTGGCATGCCCTTTGCAGCCTCACTCCAAACGGGGCTCTCCGCTTCATCCATCCCCTGACTCCATACTAGCACCAACAGACTGCTAAAGCGTTTCGCAGAAAACACCAAGGAACCTGTTTGTCACTCCAAGCACAAAGCGTGCGCAGCACGAGTCTTGGCACAGCAAAACACTTCCTTTGGCATGCCCTTTGCAGCCTCACTCCAAACGGGGCTCTCCGCTTCATCCATCCCCTGACTCCATACTAGCACCAACGGGCTGCTAAAGCGTTTTGCAGAAAACACCAAGGAACCTGTTTCTCACTCCAAGCACAAAGCGTGCGCAGCACGAGTCTTGGCACAGCAAAACACTTCCTTTGGCATGCCCTTTGCAGCCTCACTCCAAACGGGGCTCTCCGCTTCATCCATCCCCTGACTCCATACTAGCACCAACGGGCTGCTAAAGCGTTTTGCAGAAAACACCAAGGAACCTGTTTCTCACTCCAAGCACAAAGCGTGCGCAGCACGAGTCTTGGCACAGCAAAACACTTCCTTTGGCATGCCCTTTGCAGCCTCACTCCAAACGGGGCTCTCCGCTTCATCCATCCCCTGACTCCATACTAGCACCAACGGCCTGCTAAAGCGTTTCGCAGAAAACACCAAGGAACCTGTTTGTCACTCCAAGCACAAAGCGTGCACAGCACGAGTCTTGGCACAGCAAAACACTTCCTTTGGCATGCCCTTTGCAGCCTCACTCCAAACGGGGCTCTCCGCTTCATCCATCCCCTGACTCCATACTAGCACCAACGGGCTGCTAAAGCGTTTCGCAGAAAACACCAAGGAACCTGTTTCTCACTCCAAGCACAAAGCGTGCGCAGCACGAGTCTTGGCACAGCAAAACACTTCCTTTGGCATGCCCTTTGCAGCCTCACTCCAAACGGGGCTCTCCGCTTCATCCATCCCCTGACTCCATACTAGCACCAACGGGCTGCTAAAGCGTTTCGCAGAAAACACCAAGGAACCTGTTTCTCACTCCAAGCACAAAGCGTGCGCAGCACGAGTCTTGGCACAGCAAAACACTTCCTTTGGCATGCCCTTTGCAGCCTCACTCCAAACGGGGCTCTCCGCTTCATCCATCCCCTGACTCCATACTAGCACCAACGGGCTGCTAAAGCGTTTCGCAGAAAACACCAAGGAACCTGTTTCTCACTCCAAGCACAAAGCGTGCGCAGCACGAGTCTTGGCACAGCAGAACACTTCCTTTGGCATGCCCTTTGCAGCCTCACTCCAAACGGGGCTCTCCGCTTCATCCATCCCCTGACTCCATACTAGCACCAACGGGCTGCTAAAGCGTTTCGCAGAAAACACCAAGGAACCTGTTTCTCACTCCAAGCACAAAGCGTGCGCAGCACGAGTCTTGGCACAGCAAAACACTTCCTTTGGCATGCCCTTTGCAGCCTCACTCCAAACGGGGCTCTCCGCTTCATCCATCCCCTGACTCCATACTAGCACCAACTGGCTGCTAAAGCGTTTCGCAGAAAACACCAAGGAACCTGTTTGTCACTCCAAGCACAAAGCGTGCGCAGCACGAGTCTTGGCACAGCAAAACACTTCCTTTGGCATGCCCTTTGCAGCCTCACTCCAAACGGGGCTCTCCGCTTCATCCATCCCCTGACTCCATACTAGCACCAACGGCCTGCTAAAGCGTTTCGCAGAAAACACCAAGGAACCTGTTTCTCACTCCAAGCACAAAGCGTGCGCAGCACGAGTCTTGGCACAGCAAAACACTTCCTTTGGCATGCCCTTTGCAGCCTCACTCCAAACGGGGCTCTCCGCTTCATCCATCCCCTGACTCCATACTAGCACCAACGGGCTGCTAAAGCGTTTCGCAGAAAACACCAAGGAAGCTGTTTCTCACTACTACCACAAAGCGTGCGCAGCACGAGTCTTGGCACAGCAAAACACTTCCTTTGGCATGCCCTTTGCAGCCTCACTCCAAACGGGGCTCTCCGCTTCACCCATCCCCTGACTCCATACTAGCACCAACGGGCTGCTAAAGCGTTTCGCAGAAAACACCAAGGAACCTGTTTCTCACACCAAGCACAAAGCGTGCGCAGCACGAGTCTTGGCACAGCAAAACACTTCTCTTGGCATGCCCTTTGCAGCCTCACTCCAAACGGGGCTCTCCGCTTCATCCATCCCCTGACTCCATACTAGCACCAACGGCCTGCTAAAGCGTTTCGCAGAAAACACCAAGGAACCTGTTTCTCACTCCAAGCACAAAGCGTGCGCAGCACGAGTCTTGGCACAGCAAAACACTTCCTTTGGCATGCCCTTTGCAGCCTCACTCCAAACGGGGCTCTCCGCTTCATCCATCCCCTGACTCCATACTAGCACCAACAGACTGCTAAAGCGTTTCGCAGAAAACACCAAGGAACCTGTTTCTCACTCCAAGCACAAAGCGTGCGCAGCACGAGTCTTGGCACAGCAAAACACTTCCTTTGGCATGCCCTTTGCAGCCTCACTCCAAACGGGGCTCTCCGCTTCATCCATCCCCTGACTCCATACTAGCACCAACGGGCTGCTAAAGCGTTTCGCAGAAAACACCAAGGAACCTGTTTCTCACTCCAAGCACAAAGCGTGCGCAGCACGAGTCTTGGCACAGCAAAACACTTCCTTTGGCATGCCCTTTGCAGCCTCACTCCAAACGGGGCTCTCCGCTTCACCCATCCGCTGACTCCATACTAGCACCAACGGGCTGCTAAAGCGTTTCGCAGAAAACACCAAGGAACCTGTTTGTCACTCCAAGCACAAAGCGTGCGCAGCACGAGTCTTGGCACAGCAGAACACTTCCTTTGGCATGCCCTTTGCAGCCTCACTCCAAACGGGGCTCTCCGCTTCATCCATCCCCTGACTCCATACTAGCACCAACGGGCTGCTAAAGCGTTTCGCAGAAAACACCAAGGAACCTGTTTCTCACTCCAAGCACCAAAAGTGCGCAGCACGAGTCTTGGCACAGCAAAACACTTCCTTTGGCATGCCCTTTGCAGCCTCACTCCAAACGGGGCTCTCCGCTTCATCCATCCCCTGACTCCATACTAGCACCAACGGCCTGCTAAAGCGTTTCGCAGAAAACACCAAGGAACCTGTTTGTCACTCCAAGCACAAAGCGTGCGCAGCACGAGTCTTGGCACAGCAAAACACTTCCTTTGGCATGCCCTTTGCAGCCTCACTCCAAAAGGGCTCTCCGCTTCATCCATCCCCTGACTCCATACTAGCACCAACGGCCTGCTAAAGCGTTTCGCAGAAAACACCAAGGAACCTGTTTGTCACTCCAAGCACAAAGCGTGCGCAGCACGAGTCTTGGCACAGCAAAACACTTCCTTTGGCATGCCCTTTGCAGCCTCACTCCAAACGGGGCTCTCCGCTTCACCCATCCCCTGACTCCATACTAGCACCAACGGGCTGCTAAAGCATTTCGCAGAAAACACCAAGGAACCTGTTTCTCACTCCAACCACAAAGCGTGCGCAGCACGAGTCTTGGCACAGCAAAACACTTCTCTTGGCATGCCGTTTGCAGCCTCACTCCAAACGGGGCTCTCCGCTTCATCCATCCCCTGACTCCATACTAGCACCAACGGGCTGCTAAAGCGTTTCGCAGAAAACACCAAGGAACCTGTTTCTCACTCCAAGCACAAAGCGTGCGCAGCACGAGTCTTGGCACAGCAAAACACTTCCTTTGGCATGCCCTTTGCAGCCTCACTCCAAACGGGGCTCTCCGCTTCATCCATCCCCTGACTCCATACTAGCACCAACAGACTGCTAAAGCGTTTCGCAGAAAACACCAAGGAACCTGTTTGTCACTCCAAGCACAAAGCGTGCGCAGCACGAGTCTTGGCACAGCAAAACACTTCCTTTG
>NW_028289748.1:0-147943 GCF_059628265.1 Tinamus guttatus | reverse complement strand
TGGTGTTTTCTGCGAAACGCTTTAGCAGGCCGTTGGTGCTAGTATGGAGTTAGGGGATGGATGAAGCGGAGAGCCCCGTTTGGAGTGAGGCTGCAAAGCGCATGCCAAGGGAAGTGTTCTGCTGTGCCAAGACTCGTGCTGCGCACGCTTTGTGGTTGGAGTGAGAAACAGGTTCCTTGGTGTTTTCTGCGAAACGCTTTAGCAGCCCGTTGGTGCTAGTATGGAGTCAGGGGATGGATGAAGCGGAGAGCCCCGTTTGGAGTGAGGCTGCAAAGGGCATGCCAAGGGAAGTGTTCTGCTGTGCCAAGACTCGTGCTGCGCACGCTTTGTGGTTGGAGTGAGAAACAGGTTCCTTGGTGTTTTCTGCGAAACGCTTTAGCAGGCCGTTGGTGCTAGTATGGAGTTAGGGGATGGATGAAGCGGAGAGCCCCGTTTGGAGTAAGGCTGCAAAGCGCATGCCAAGGGAAGTGTTCTGCTGTGCCAAGACTCGTGCTGTGCACGCTTTGTGGTTGGAGTGAGAAACAGGTTCTTTGGTGTTTTCTGCGAAACGCTTTAGCAGCCCGTTGGTGCTAGTATGGAATTAGGGGATGGATGAAGCGGAGAGCCCCGTTTGGAGTGAGGCTGCAAAGGGCATGCCAAGGGAAGTGTTCTGCTGTGCCAAGACTCGTGCTGCGCACGCTTTGTGGTTGGAGTGAGAAACAGGTTCCTTGGTGTTTTTTGCGTAACGCTTTAGCAGCCCGTTGGTGCTAGTATGGAGTCAGGGGATGGATGAAGCGGAGAGCCCCGTTTGGAGTGAGGCTGCAAAGGGCATGCCAAGGGATGTGTTCTGCTGTGCCAAGACGCGTGCTGCGCACGCTTTGTGGTTGGAGTGAGAAACAGGTTCCTTGGTGTTTTCTGCGAAACGCTTTAGCAGCCCGTTGGTGCTAGTATGGAGTCAGGTAATGGATGAAGCGGAGAGCCCCGTTTGGAGTGAGGCTGTAAAGCGCATGCCAAGGGAAGTGTTCTGCTGTGCCAAGACTCGTGCTGCGCACGCTTTGTGGTTGGAGTGAGAAACAGGTTCTTTGGTGTTTTCTGCGAAACGCTTTAGCAGGCCGTTGGTCCTAGTATGGAATTAGGGGATGGATGAAGCGGAGAGCCCCGTTTGGAGTGAGGCTGCAAAGCGCATGCCAAGGGAAGTGTTCTGCTGTGCCAAGACTCGTGCTGTGCACGCTTTGTGGTTGGAGTGAGAAACAGGTTCTTTGGTGTTTTCTGTGAAACGCTTTAGCAGCCCGTTGGTGCTAGTATGGAATTAGGGGATGGATGAAGCGGAGAGCCCCGTTTGGAGTGAGGCTGCAAAGCGCATGCCAAGGGAAGTGTTCTGCTGTGCCAAGACTCGTGCTGCGCACGCTTTGTGGTTGGAGTGAGAAACAGTTTCCTTGGTGTTTTCTGCGAAACGCTTTAGCAGCCCGTTGGTGCTAGTATGGAGTCAGGGGATGGATGAAGCGGAGAGCCCCGTTTGGAGTGAGGCTGCAAAGCGCATGCCAGGGGAAGTGTTCTGCTGTGCCAAGACTCGTGCTGCGCACGCTTTGTGGTTGGAGTGAGAAACAGGTTCTTTGGTGTTTTCTGCGAAACGCTTTAGCAGCCCGTTGGTGCTAGTATGGAATTAGGGGATGGATGAAGCGGAGAGCCCCGTTTGGAGTGAGGCTGCAAAGGGCATGCCAAGGGAAGTGTTCTGCTGTGCCAAGACTCGTGCTGCGCACGCTTTGTGGTTGGAGTGAGAAACAGGTTCCTTGGTGTTTTCTGCGTAACGCTTTAGCAGCCCGTTGGTGCTAGTATGGAGTCAGGGGATGGATGAAGCGGAGAGCCCCGTTTGGAGTGAGGCTGCAAAGGGCATGCCAAGGGAAGTGTTCTGCTGTGCCAAGACTCGTGCTGCGCACGCTTTGTGGTTGGAGTGAGAAACAGGTTCCTTGGTGTTTTCTGCGAAACGCTTTAGCAGCCCGTTGGTGCTAGTATGGAGTCAGGGGATGGATGAAGCGGAGAGCCCCGTTTGGAGTGAGGCTGCAAAGGGCATGCCAAGGGAAGTGTTCTGCTGTGCCAAGACTCGTGCTGTGCACACTTTGTGGTTGGAGTGAGAAACAGGTTCTTTGGTGTTTTCTGCGAAACGCTTTAGCAGCCCGTTGGTGCTAGTATGGAATTAGGGGATGGATGAAGCGGAGAGCCCCGTTTGGAGTGAGGCTGCAAAGCGCATGCCAAGGGAAGTGTTCTGCTGTGCCAAGACTCGTGCTGCGCACGCTTTGTGGTTGGAGTGAGAAACAGGTTCTTTGGTGTTTTCTGCGAAACGCTTTAGCAGCCTGTTGGTGCTAGTATGGAGTCAGGGGATGGATGAAGCGGAGAGCCCCGTTTGGAGTGAGGCTGCAAAGGGCATGCCAAGGGAAGTGTTCTGCTGTGCCAAGACTCGTGCTGATCACGCTTTGTGGTTGGAGTGAGAAACAGGTTCTTTGGTGCTTTCTGCGAAACGCTTTATGAGCCTGTTGGTGCTAGTATGGAGTCAGGGGATGGATGAAGCGGAGAGCCCCGTTTGGAGTGAGGCTGCAAAGGGCATGCCAAGGGAAGTGTTCTGCTGTGCCAAGACTCGTGCTGCGCACGCTTTGTGGTTGGAGTGAGAAACAGGTTCTTTGGTGTTTTCTGCGAAACGCTTTAGCAGCGCGTTGGTGCTAGTATGGAATTAGGGGATGGATGAAGCGGAGAGCCCCGTTTGGAGTGAGGCTGCAAAGGGCATGCCAAGGGAAGTGTTCTACTGTGCCAAGACTCGTGCTGCGCACGCTTTGTGGTTGGAGTGAGAAGCAGGTTCCTTGGTGTTTTCTGCGAAACGCTTCAGCAGCCTGTTGGTGCTAGTATGGAGTCAGGGGATGGATGAAGCGGAGAGCCCCGTTTGGAGTGAGGCTGCAAAGGGCATGCCAAGAGAAGTGTTCTGCTGTGCCAAGACTCGTGCTGCGCAGGCTTTGTGGTTGGAGTGAGAAACAGGTTCCTTGGTGTTTTCTGCGAAACGCTTTAGCAGGCCGTTGGTGCTAGTATGGAGTTAGGGGATGGATGAAGCGGAGAGCCCCGTTTGGAGTGAGGCTGCAAAGCGCATGCCAAGGGAAGTGTTCTGCTGTGCCAAGACTCGTGCTGCGCACGCTTTGTGGTTGGAGTGAGAAACAGGTTCCTTGGTGTTTTCTGCGAAACGCTTTAACAGCGCGTTGCTGCTAGTATGGAGTCAGGGGATGGATGAAGCGGAGAGCCCCGTTTGGAGTGAGGCTGCAAAGCGCATGCCAGGGGAAGTGTTCTGCTGTGCCAAGACTCGTGCTGCGCACACTTTGTGATTGGAGTGAGAAACAGGTTCCTTGGTGTTTTCTGCGAAACGCTTTAGCAGGCCGTTGGTGCTAGTATGGAGTTAGGGGATGGATGAAGCGGAGAGCCCCGTTTGGAGTGAGGCTGCAAAGCGCATGCCAAGGGAAGTGTTCTGCTGTGCCAAGACTCGTGCTGCGCACGCTTTGTGGTTGGAGTGAGAAACAGGTTCTTTGGTGTTTTCTGCGAAACGCTTTAGCAGCCCGTTGGTGCTAGTATGGAATTAGGGGATGGATGAAGCGGAGAGCCCCGTTTGGAGTGAGGCTGCAAAGGGCATGCCAAGGGAAGTGTTCTGCTGTGCCAAGACTCATGCTGCGCACGCTTTGTGGTTGGAGTGAGAAACAGGTTCTTTGGTGTTTTCTGCGAAACGCTTTAGCAGCCCGTTGGTGCTAGTATGGAGTCAGGGGATGGATGAAGCGGAGAGCCCCATTTGGAGTGAGGCTGCAAAGAGCATGCCAAGGGAAGTGTTCTGCTGTGCCAAGACTCGTGCTGCGCACGCTTTGTGGTTGGAGTGAGAAACAGGTTCCTTGGTGTTTTCTGCGAAACGCTTCAGCAGGCCGTTGGTGCTAGTATGGAGTCAGGGGATGGATGAAGCGGAGAGCCCCGTTTGGAGTGAGGCTGCAAAGGGCATGCCAAGGGAAGTGTTCTGCTGTGCCAAGACTCGTGCTGCGCACGCTTTGTGGTTGGAGTGAGAAACAGGTTCTTTGGTGCTTTCTGCGAAACGCTTTAGGAGCCTGTTGGTGCTAGTATGGAGTCAGGGGATGGATGAAGCGGAGAGCCCCGTTTGGAGTGAGGCTGCAAAGGGCATGCCAAGGGAAGTGTTCTGCTGTGCCAAGACTCGTGCTGCGCACGCTTTGTGGTTGGAGTGAGAAACAGGTTCTTTGGTGTTTTCTGCGAAACGCTTTAGCAGCCCGTTGGTGCCAGTATGGAATTAGGGAATGGATGAAGAGGAGAGCCCCGTTTGGAGTGAGGCTGCAAAGGGCATGCCAAGGGAAGTGTTCTGCTGTGCCAAGACTTGTGCTGCGCACGCTTTGTGGTTGGAGTGAGAAACAGGTTCTTTGGTGTTTTCTGCGAAACGCTTTAGCAGCGCGTTGGTGCTAGTATGGAATTAGGGGATGGATGAAGCGGAGAGCCCCGTTTGGAGTGAGGCTGCAAAGGGCATGCCAAGGGAAGTGTTCTGCTATGCCAAGACTCGTGCTGCGCACGCTTTGTGGTTGGAGTGAGAAGCATGTTCTTTGGTGCTATCTGCGAAACGCTTTAGCAGCCTGTTGGTTCTAGTATGGAGTCAGGGGATGGATGAAGCGGAGAGCCCCGTTTGGAGTGAGAAGGCAAAGGGCATGCCAAGGGAAGTGTTCTGCTGTGCCAAGACTCGTGCTGCGCACGCTTTGTGGTTGGAGTGAGAAACAGGTTCTTTGGTGCTTTCTGCGAAACGCTTTAGGAGCCCGTTGGTGCTAGTATGGAGTCAGGGGATGGATGAAGCGGAGAGCCCCGTTTGGAGTGAGGCTGCAAAGGGCATGCCAAGGGAAGTGTTCTGCTGTGCCAAGACTCGTGCTGCGCACGCTTTGTGGTTGGAGTGAGAAACAGGTTCTTTGGTGCTTTCTGCGAAACGCTTTAGGAGTCCGTTGGTGCTAGTATGGAGTCAGGGGATGGATGAAGCGGAGAGCCCCGTTTGGAGTGAGGCTGCAAAGCGCATGCCAAGGGAAGTGTTCTGCTGTGCCAAGACTCGTGCTGCGCACGCTTTGTGGTTGGAGTGAGAAACAGGTTCCTTGGTGTTTTCTGCGTAACGCTTTAGCAGCCCGTTGGTGCTAGTATGGAGTCAGGGAATGGATGAAGCGGAGAGCCCCGTTTGGAGTGAGACTGCAAAGGGCATGCCAAGGGAAGTGTTCTGCTGTGCCAAGACTCGTGCTGCGCACGCTTTGTGGTTGGAGTGAGAAACAGGTTCCTTGGTGTTTTCTGCCAAACGCTTTAGCAGCCCGTTGGTGCTAGTATGGAATTAGGGGATGGATGAAGCGGAGAGCCCCGTTTGGAGTGAGGCTGCAAAGGGCATGCCAAGGGAAGTGTTCTGCTGTGCCAAGACTTGTGCTGCGCACGCTTTGTGGTTGGAGTGAGAAACAGGTTCTTTGGTGCTTTCTGCGAAACGCTTTAGGAGTCCGTTGGTGCTAGTATGGAGTCAGGGGATGGATGAAGCGGAGAGCCCCGTTTGGAGTGAGGCTGCAAAGCGCATGCCAAGGGAAGTGTTCTGCTGTGCCAAGACTCGTGCTGCGCACGCTTTGTAGTTGGAGTGAGAAACAGGTTCCTTGGTGTTTTCTGCGTAACACTTCAGCAGGCCGTTGGTGCTAGTATGGAGTCAGGGGATGGATGAAGCGGAGAGCCCCGTTTGGAGTGAGGCTGCAAAGGGCATGCCAAGGGAAGTGTTCTGCTGTGCCAAGACTCGTGCTGCGCACGCTTTGTGGTTGGAGTGAGAAACAGGTTCTTTGGTGCTTTCTGCGAAACGCTTTAGGAGCCTGTTGGTGCTAGTATGGAGTCAGGGGATGGATGAAGCGGAGAGCCCCGTTTGGAGTGAGGCTGCAAAGGGCATGCCAAGGGAAGTGTTCTGCTGTGCCAAGACTCGTGCTGCGCACGCTTTGTGGTTGGAGTGAGAAACAGGTTCTTTGGTGTTTTCTGCGAAACGCTTTAGCAGCCCGTTGGTGCCAGTATGGAATTAGGGAATGGATGAAGAGGAGAGCCCCGTTTGGAGTGAGGCTGCAAAGGGCATGCCAAGGGAAGTGTTCTGCTGTGCCAAGACTCGTGCTGCGCACGCTTTGTGGTTGGAGTGAGAAACAGGTTCTTTGGTGTTTTCTGCGAAACGCTTTAGCAGCGCGTTGGTGCTAGTATGGAATTAGGGGATGGATGAAGCGGAGAGCCCCGTTTGGAGTGAGGCTGCAAAGGGCATGCCAAGGGAAGTGTTCTGCTATGCCAAGACTCGTGCTGCGCACGCTTTGTGGTTGGAGTGAGAAGCAGGTTCTTTGGTGCTATCTGCGAAACGCTTTAGCAGCCTGTTGGTTCTAGTATGGAGTCAGGGGATGGATGAAGCGGAGAGCCCCGTTTGGAGTGAGAAGGCAAAGGGCATGCCAAGGGAAGTGTTCTGCTGTGCCAAGACTCGTGCTGCGCACGCTTTGTGGTTGGAGTGAGAAACAGGTTCTTTGGTGCTTTCTGCGAAACGCTTTAGGAGCCCGTTGGTGCTAGTATGGAGTCAGGGGATGGATGAAGCGGAGAGCCCCGTTTGGAGTGAGGCTGCAAAGGGCATGCCAAGGGAAGTGTTCTGCTGTGCCAAGACTCGTGCTGCGCACGCTTTGTGGTTGGAGTGAGAAACAGGTTCTTTGGTGCTTTCTGCGAAACGCTTTAGGAGTCCGTTGGTGCTAGTATGGAGTCAGGGGATGGATGAAGCGGAGAGCCCCGTTTGGAGTGAGGCTGCAAAGCGCATGCCAAGGGAAGTGTTCTGCTGTGCCAAGACTCGTGCTGCGCACGCTTTGTGGTTGGAGTGAGAAACAGGTTCCTTGGTGTTTTCTGCGTAACGCTTTAGCAGCCCGTTGGTGCTAGTATGGAGTCAGGGAATGGATGAAGCGGAGAGCCCCGTTTGGAGTGAGACTGCAAAGGGCATGCCAAGGGAAGTGTTCTGCTGTGCCAAGACTCGTGCTGCGCACGCTTTGTGGTTGGAGTGAGAAACAGGTTCCTTGGTGTTTTCTGCCAAACGCTTTAGCAGCCCGTTGGTGCCAGTATGGAATTAGGGGATGGATGAAGCGGAGAGCCCCGTTTGGAGTGAGGCTGCAAAGGGCATGCCAAGGGAAGTGTTCTGCTGTGCCAAGACTTGTGCTGCGCACGCTTTGTGGTTGGAGTGAGAAACAGGTTCTTTGGTGCTTTCTGCGAAACGCTTTAGGAGTCCGTTGGTGCTAGTATGGAGTCAGGGGATGGATGAAGCGGAGAGCCCCGTTTGGAGTGAGGCTGCAAAGCGCATGCCAAGGGAAGTGTTCTGCTGTGCCAAGACTCGTGCTGCGCACGCTTTGTAGTTGGAGTGAGAAACAGGTTCCTTGGTGTTTTCTGCGTAACACTTTAGCAGCCCGTTGGTGCTAGTATGGAGTCAGGGAATGGATGAAGCGTAGAGCCCCGTTTGGAGTGAGGTTGCAAAGGGCATGCCAAGGGAAGTGTTCTGCTGTGCCAAGACTCGTGCTGCGCACGCTTTGTGGTTGGTGTGAGAAACAGTTTCTTTGGTGCTTTCTGCGAAACGCTTTAGGAGTCCGTTGGTGCTAGTATCGAGTCAGGGGATGGATGAAGCGGAGAGCCCCGTTTGGAGTGAGGCTGCAAAGCGCATGCCAAGGGAAGTGTTCTGCTGTGCCAAGACTCGTGCTGCGCACGCTTTGTGGTTGGAGTGAGAAACAGGTTCTTTGGTGCTTTCTGCGAAACGCTTTAGCAGGCCGTTGGTGCTAGTATGGAATTAGGGGATGGATGAAGCGGAGAGCCCCGTTTGGAGTGAGGCTGCAAAGGGCATGCCAAGGGAAGTGTTCTGCTGTGCCAAGACTCGTGCTGCGCACGCTTTGTGGTTGGAGTGAGAAACAGGTTCCTTGGTGTTTTCTGCGAAACGCTTTAGCAGGCCGATGGTGCTAGTATGGAGTCAGGGGATGGATGAAGCGGAGAGCCCCGTTTGGAGTGAGGCTGCAAAGGGCATGCCAAGAGAAGTGTTCTGCTGTGCCAAGACTCGTGCTGCGCACGCTTTGTGGTTGGAGTGAGAAACAGGTTCCTTGGTGTTTTCTGCGAAACGCTTTAGCAGGCCGTTGGTGCTAGTATGGAGTCAGGGAATGGATGAAGCGGAGAGCCCCGTTTGGAGTGAGGCTGCAAAGGGCATGCCAAGGGAAGTGTTCTGCTGTGCCAAGACTCGTGCTGCGCACGCTTTGTGGTTGGAGTGAGAAACAGGTTCCTTGGTGTTTTCTGCCAAACGCTTTAGCAGCCCGTTGGTGCTAGTATGGAGTCAGGGGATGGATGAAGCGTAGAGCCCCGTTTGGAGTGAGACTGCAAAGGGTATGCCAAGGGAAGTGTTCTGCTGTGCCAAGACTCGTGCTGTGCACGCTTTGTGGTTGGAGTGAGAAACAGGTTCCTTGGTGCTTTCTGCCAAACGCTTTAGCAGCACGTTGGTGCTAGTATGGAGTCAGGGGATGGATGAAGCGGAGAGCCCCGTTTGGAGTGAGGCTGCAAAGGGCATGCCAAGGGAAGTGTTCTGCTGTGCCAAGACTCGTGCTGCGCACGCTTTGTGGTTGGAGTGAGAAACAGGTTCTTTGGTGCTTTCTGCGAAACGCTTTAGGAGTCCGTTGATGCTAGTATGGAGTCAGGGGATGGATGAAGCGGAGAGCCCCGTTTGGAGTGAGGCTGCAAAGCGCATGCCAAGGGAAGTGTTCTGCTGTGCCAAGACTCGTGCTGCGCACGCTTTGTGGTTGGAGTGAGAAACAGGTTCCTTGCTGTTTTCTGCGTAACGCTTTAGGAGTCCGTTGGTGCTAGTATGGAGTCAGGGAATGGATGAAGCGGAGAGCCCCGTTTGGAGTGAGGCTGCAAAGGGCATGCCAAGGGAAGTGTTCTGCTGTGCCAAGACTCGTGCTGCGCACGCTTTGTGGTTGGAGTGAGAAACAGGTTCCTTGGTGTTTTCTGCCAAACGCTTTAGCAGCCCGTTGGTGCCAGTATGGAATTAGGGGATGGATGAAGCGGAGAGCCCCGTTTGGAGTGAGGCTGCAAAGGGCATGCCAAGGGAAGTGTTCTGCTGTGCCAAGACTCGTGCTGCGCACGCTTTGTGGTTGGAGTGAGAAACAGGTTCTTTGGTGCTTTCTGCGAAACGCTTTAGGAGTCCGTTGGTGCTAGTATGGAGTCAGGGGATGGATGAAGCGGAGAGCCCCGTTTGGAGTGAGGCTGCAAAGCGCATGCCAAGGGAAGTGTTCTGCTGTGCCAAGACTCGTGCTGTGCACGCTTTGTGGTTGGAGTGAGAAACAGGTTCTTTGGTGTTTTCTGTGAAACGCTTTAGCAGCCCGTTGGTCCTAGTATGGAATTAGGGGATGGATGAAGCGGAGAGCCCCGTTTGGAGTGAGGCTGCAAAGGGCATGCCAAGGGAAGTGTTCTGCTGTGCCAAGACTCGTGCTGCGCACGCTTTGTGGTTGGAGTGAGAAACAGTTTCCTTGGTGTTTTCTGCGAAACGCTTTAGCAGCCCGTTGGTGCTAGTATGGTGTCAGGGGATGGATGAAGCGGAGAGCCCCGTTTGGAGTGAGGCTGCAAAGGGCATGCCAGGGGAAGTGTTCTGCTGTGCCAAGACTCGTGCTGCGCACGCTTTGTGGTTGGAGTGAGAAACAGGTTCTTTGGTGCTTTCTGCGAAACGCTTTAGCAGGCCGTTGGTGCTAGTATGGAATTAGGGGATGGATGAAGCGGAGAGCCCCGTTTGGAGTGAGGCTGCAAAGGGCATGCCAAGGGAAGTGTTCTGCTGTGCCAAGACTCGTGCTGCGCACGCTTTGTGGTTGGAGTGAGAAACAGGTTCCTTGGTGTTTTCTGCGAAACGCTTTAGCAGGCCGATGGTGCTAGTATGGAGTCAGGGGATGGATGAAGCGGAGAGCCCCGTTTGGAGTGAGGCTGCAAAGGGCATGCCAAGAGAAGTGTTCTGCTGTGCCAAGACTCGTGCTGCGCACGCTTTGTGGTTGGAGTGAGAAACAGGTTCCTTGGTGTTTTCTGCGAAACGCTTTAGCAGGCCGTTGGTGCTAGTATGGAGTCAGGGAATGGATGAAGCGGAGAGCCCCGTTTGGAGTGAGGCTGCAAAGGGCATGCCAAGGGAAGTGTTCTGCTGTGCCAAGACTCGTGCTGCGCACGCTTTGTGGTTGGAGTGAGAAACAGGTTCCTTGGTGTTTTCTGCCAAACGCTTTAGCAGCCCGTTGGTGCTAGTATGGAGTCAGGGGATGGATGAAGCGTAGAGCCCCGTTTGGAGTGAGACTGCAAAGGGTATGCCAAGGGAAGTGTTCTGCTGTGCCAAGACTCGTGCTGTGCACGCTTTGTGGTTGGAGTGAGAAACAGGTTCCTTGGTGCTTTCTGCCAAACGCTTTAGCAGCACGTTGGTGCTAGTATGGAGTCAGGGGATGGATGAAGCGGAGAGCCCCGTTTGGAGTGAGGCTGCAAAGGGCATGCCAAGGGAAGTGTTCTGCTGTGCCAAGACTCGTGCTGCGCACGCTTTGTGGTTGGAGTGAGAAACAGGTTCTTTGGTGCTTTCTGCGAAACGCTTTAGGAGTCCGTTGATGCTAGTATGGAGTCAGGGGATGGATGAAGCGGAGAGCCCCGTTTGGAGTGAGGCTGCAAAGCGCATGCCAAGGGAAGTGTTCTGCTGTGCCAAGACTCGTGCTGCGCACGCTTTGTGGTTGGAGTTAGAAACAGGTTCCTTGCTGTTTTCTGCGTAACGCTTTAGGAGTCCGTTGGTGCTAGTATGGAGTCAGGGAATGGATGAAGCGGAGAGCCCCGTTTGGAGTGAGGCTGCAAAGGGCATGCCAAGGGAAGTGTTCTGCTGTGCCAAGACTCGTGCTGCGCACGCTTTGTGGTTGGAGTGAGAAACAGGTTCCTTGGTGTTTTCTGCCAAACGCTTTAGCAGCCCGTTGGTGCCAGTATGGAATTAGGGGATGGATGAAGCGGAGAGCCCCGTTTGGAGTGAGGCTGCAAAGGGCATGCCAAGGGAAGTGTTCTGCTGTGCCAAGACTCGTGCTGCGCACGCTTTGTGGTTGGAGTGAGAAACAGGTTCTTTGGTGCTTTCTGCGAAACGCTTTAGGAGTCCGTTGGTGCTAGTATGGAGTCAGGGGATGGATGAAGCGGAGAGCCCCGTTTGGAGTGAGGCTGCAAAGCGCATGCCAAGGGAAGTGTTCTGCTGTGCCAAGACTCGTGCTGTGCACGCTTTGTGGTTGGAGTGAGAAACAGGTTCTTTGGTGTTTTCTGTGAAACGCTTTAGCAGCCCGTTGGTCCTAGTATGGAATTAGGGGATGGATGAAGCGGAGAGCCCCGTTTGGAGTGAGGCTGCAAAGGGCATGCCAAGGGAAGTGTTCTGCTGTGCCAAGACTCGTGCTGCGCACGCTTTGTGGTTGGAGTGAGAAACAGTTTCCTTGGTGTTTTCTGCGAAACGCTTTAGCAGCCCGTTGGTGCTAGTATGGTGTCAGGGGATGGATGAAGCGGAGAGCCCCGTTTGGAGTGAGGCTGCAAAGGGCATGCCAGGGGAAGTGTTCTGCTGTGCCAAGACTCGTGCTGCGCACGCTTTGTGGTTGGAGTGAGAAACAGGTTCCTTGGTGTTTTCTGCGAAACGCTTTAACAGCGCGTTGCTGCTAGTATGGAGTCAGGGGATGGATGAAGCGGAGAGCCCCGTTTGGAGTGAGGCTGCAAAGCGCATGCCAGGGGAAGTGTTCTGCTGTGCCAAGACTCGTGCTGCGCACGCTTTGTGGTTGGAGTGAGAAACAGGTTCTTTGGTGTTTTCTGCGAAACGCTTTAGCAGCCCGTTGGTGCTAGTATGGAATTAGGGGATGGATGAAGCGGAGAGCCCCGTTTGGAGTGAGGCTGCAAAGGGCATGCCAAGGGAAGTGTTCTGCTGTGCCAAGACTCGTGCTGCGCACGCTTTGTGGTTGGAGTGAGAAACAGGTTCCTTGGTGTTTTCTGCGTAACGCTTTAGCAGCCCGTTGGTGCTAGTATGGAGTCAGGGGATGGATGAAGCGGAGAGCCCCGTTTGGAGTGAGGCTGCAAAGGGCATGCCAAGGGAAGTGTTCTGCTGTGCCAAGACTCGTGCTGCGCACGCTTTGTGGTTGGAGTGAGAAACAGGTTCCTTGGTGTTTTCTGCGAAACGCTTTAGCAGCCCGTTGGTGCTAGTATGGAGTCAGGGGATGGATGAAGCGGAGAGCCCCGTTTGGAGTGAGGCTGCAAAGGGCATGCCAAGGGAAGTGTTCTGCTGTGCCAAGACTCGTGCTGTGCACGCTTTGTGGTTGGAGTGAGAAACAGGTTCTTTGGTGTTTTCTGTGAAACGCTTTAGCAGCCCGTTGGTGCTAGTATGGAATTAGGGGATGGATGAAGCGGAGAGCCCCGTTTGGAGTGAGGCTGCAAAGGGCATGCCAAGGGAAGTGTTCTGCTGTGCCAAGACTCGTGCTGCGCACGCTTTGTGGTTGGAGTGAGAAACAGGTTCCTTGGTGTTTTCTGCGAAACGCTTTAACAGCGCGTTGCTGCTAGTATGGAGTCAGGGGATGGATGAAGCGGAGAGCCCCGTTTGGAGTGAGGCTGCAAAGTGCATGCCAGGGGAAGTGTTCTGCTGTGCCAAGACTCGTGCTGCGCACGCTTTGTGGTTGGAGTGAGAAACAGGTTCCTTGGTGTTTTCTGCGAAACGCTTTAGCAGCCCGTTGGTGCTAGTATGGAGTTAGGGGATGGATGAAGCGGAGAGCCCCGTTTGGAGTGAGGCTGCAAAGCGCATGCCAAGGGAAGTGTTCTGCTGTGCCAAGACTCGTGCTGCGCACGCTTTGTGGTTGGAGTGAGAAACAGGTTCTTTGGTGTTTCCTGCGAAACGCTTTAGCAGCCCTTTGGTGCTAGTATGGAATTAGGGGATGGATGAAGCGGAGAGCCCCGTTTGGAGTGAGGCTGCAAAGGGCATGCCAAGGGAAGTGTTCTGCTGTGCCAAGACTCGTGCTGCGCACGCTTTGTGGTTGGAGTGAGAAACAGGTTCTTTGGTGTTTTCTGCGAAACGCTTTAGCAGCGCGTTGGTGCTAGTATGGAGTCAGGGGATGGATGAAGCGGAGAGCCCCATTTGGAGTGAGGCTGCAAAGAGCATGCCAAGGGAAGTGTTCTGCTGTGCCAAGACTCGTGCTGCGCACGCTTTGTGGTTGGAGTGAGAAACAGGTTCCTTGGTGTTTTCTGCGAAACGCTTCAGCAGGCCGTTGGTGCTAGTATGGTGTCAGGGAATGGATGAAGCGTAGAGCCCCGTTTGGAGTGAGGCTGCAAAGGGTATGCCAAGGGAAGTGTTCTACTGTGCCAAGACTCGTGCTGCGCACGCTTTGTGGTTGGAGTGAGAAACAGGTTCTTTGGTGTTTTCTGCGAAACGCTTTAACAGCGCGTTGCTGCTAGTATGGAGTCAGGGGATGGATGAAGCGGAGAGCCCCGTTTGGAGTGAGGCTGCAAAGCGCATGCCAGGGGAAGTGTTCTGCTGTGCCAAGACTCGTGCTGCGCACGCTTTGTGGTTGGAGTGAGAAACAGGTTCTTTGGTGTTTTCTGCGAAACGCTTTAGCAGCCCGTTGGTGCTAGTATGGAATTAGGGGATGGATGAAGCGGAGAGCCCCGTTTGGAGTGAGGCTGCAAAGGGCATGCCAAGGGAAGTGTTCTGCTGTGCCAAGACTCGTGCTGCGCACGCTTTGTGGTTGGAGTGAGAAACAGGTTCCTTGGTGTTTTCTGCGTAACGCTTTAGCAGCCCGTTGGTGCTAGTATGGAGTCAGGGGATGGATGAAGCGGAGAGCCCCGTTTGGAGTGAGGCTGCAAAGGGCATGCCAAGGGAAGTGTTCTGCTGTGCCAAGACTCGTGCTGCGCACGCTTTGTGGTTGGAGTGAGAAACAGGTTCCTTGGTGTTTTCTGCGAAACGCTTTAGCAGCCCGTTGGTGCTAGTATGGAGTCAGGGGATGGATGAAGCGGAGAGCCCCGTTTGGAGTGAGGCTGCAAAGGGCATGCCAAGGGAAGTGTTCTGCTGTGCCAAGACTCGTGCTGTGCACGCTTTGTGGTTGGAGTGAGAAACAGGTTCTTTGGTGTTCTCTGTGAAACGCTTTAGCAGCCCGTTGGTGCTAGTATGGAATTAGGGGATGGATGAAGCGGAGAGCCCCGTTTGGAGTGAGGCTGCAAAGGGCATGCCAAGGGAAGTGTTCTGCTGTGCCAAGACTCGTGCTGCGCACGCTTTGTGGTTGGAGTGAGAAACAGGTTCCTTGGTGTTTTCTGCGAAACGCTTTAACAGCGCGTTGCTGCTAGTATGGAGTCAGGGGATGGATGAAGCGGAGAGCCCCGTTTGGAGTGAGGCTGCAAAGTGCATGCCAGGGGAAGTGTTCTGCTGTGCCAAGACTCGTGCTGCGCACGCTTTGTGGTTGGAGTGAGAAACAGGTTCCTTGGTGTTTTCTGCGAAACGCTTTAGCAGCCCGTTGGTGCTAGTATGGAGTTAGGGGATGGATGAAGCGGAGAGCCCCGTTTGGAGTGAGGCTGCAAAGCGCATGCCAAGGGAAGTGTTCTGCTGTGCCAAGACTCGTGCTGCGCACGCTTTGTAGTTGGAGTGAGAAACAGGTTCTTTGGTGTTTCCTGCGAAACGCTTTAGCAGCCCTTTGGTGCTAGTATGGAATTAGGGGATGGATGAAGCGGAGAGCCCCGTTTGGAGTGAGGCTGCAAAGGGCATGCCAAGGGAAGTGTTCTGCTGTGCCAAGACTCGTGCTGCGCACGCTTTGTGGTTGGAGTGAGAAACAGGTTCTTTGGTGTTTTCTGCGAAACGCTTTAGCAGCGCGTTGGTGCTAGTATGGAGTCAGGGGATGGATGAAGCGGAGAGCCCCATTTGGAGTGAGGCTGCAAAGAGCATGCCAAGGGAAGTGTTCTGCTGTGCCAAGACTCGTGCTGCGCACGCTTTGTGGTTGGAGTGAGAAACAGTTTCCTTGGTGTTTTCTGCGAAACGCTTTAACAGCCCGTTGGTGCTAGTATGGAGTCAGGGGATGGATGAAGCGGAGAGCCCCGTTTGGAGTGAGGCTGCAAAGGGCATGCCAGGGGAAGTGTTCTGCTGTGCCAAGACTCGTGCTGCGCACGCTTTGTGGTTGGAGTGAGAAACAGGTTCCTTGGTGTTTTCTGCGAAACGCTTTAACAGCGCGTTGCTGCTAGTATGGAGTCAGGGGATGGATGAAGCGGAGAGCCCCGTTTGGAGTGAGGCTGCAAAGTGCATGCCAGGGGAAGTGTTCTGCTGTGCCAAGACTCGTGCTGCGCACGCTTTGTGGTTGGAGTGAGAAACAGGTTCCTTGGTGTTTTCTGCGAAACGCTTTAGCAGCCCGTTGGTGCTAGTATGGAGTTAGGGGATGGATGAAGCGGAGAGCCCCGTTTGGAGTGAGGCTGCAAAGCGCATGCCAAGGGAAGTGTTCTGCTGTGCCAAGACTCGTGCTGCGCACGCTTTGTGGTTGGAGTGAGAAACAGGTTCTTTGGTGTTTCCTGCGAAACGCTTTAGCAGCCCTTTGGTGCTAGTATGGAATTAGGGGATGGATGAAGCGGAGAGCCCCGTTTGGAGTGAGGCTGCAAAGGGCATGCCAAGGGAAGTGTTCTGCTGTGCCAAGACTCGTGCTGCGCACGCTTTGTGGTTGGAGTGAGAAACAGGTTCTTTGGTGTTTTCTGCGAAACGCTTTAGCAGCGCGTTGGTGCTAGTATGGAGTCAGGGGATGGATGAAGCGGAGAGCCCCATTTGGAGTGAGGCTGCAAAGAGCATGCCAAGGGAAGTGTTCTGCTGTGCCAAGACTCGTGCTGCGCACGCTTTGTGGTTGGAGTGAGAAACAGGTTCCTTGGTGTTTTCTGCGAAACGCTTCAGCAGGCCGTTGGTGCTAGTATGGTGTCAGGGAATGGATGAAGCGTAGAGCCCCGTTTGGAGTGAGGCTGCAAAGGGTATGCCAAGGGAAGTGTTCTACTGTGCCAAGACTCGTGCTGCGCACGCTTTGTGGTTGGAGTGAGAAACAGGTTCTTTGGTGTTTTCTGCGAAACGCTTTAGGAGCCTATTGGTGCTAGTATGGATTTAGGGGATGGATGAAGCGGAGAGCCCCGTTTGGAGTGAGGCTGCAAAGGGCATGCCAAGGGAAGTGTTCTGCTGTGCCAAGACTCGTGCTGCGCACGCTTTGTGGTTGGAGTGAGAAACAGGTTCTTTGGTGCTTTCTGCGAAACGCTTTAGGAGCCTGTTGGTGCTAGTATGGAGTCAGGGGATGGATGAAGCGGAGAGCCCCGTTTGGAGTGAGGCTGCAAAGGGCATGCCAAGGGAAGTGTTCTGCTGTGCCAAGACTCGTGCTGCGCACGCTTTGTGGTTGGAGTGAGAAACAGGTTCTTTGGTGTTTTCTGCGAAACGCTTTAGCAGCGCGTTGGTGCTAGTATGGAATTAGGGGATGGATGAAGCGGAGAGCCCCGTTTGGAGTGAGGCTGCAAAGGGCATGCCAAGGGAAGTGTTCTGCTGTGCCAAGACTCGTGCTGCGCACGCTTTGTGGTTGGAGTGAGAAGCAGGTTCCTTGGTGTTTTCTGCGAAACGCTTTAGCAGCCTGTTGGTGCTAGTATGGAGTCAGGGGATGGATGAAGCGGAGAGCCCCGTTTGGAGTGAGGCTGCAAAGGGCATGCCAAGAGAAGTGTTCTGCTGTGCCAAGACTCGTGCTGCGCACGCTTTGTGGTTGGAGTGAGAAACAGGTTCCTTGGTGTTTTCTGCGAAACGCTTTAGCAGCCTGTTGGTGCTAGTATGGAGTCAGGGGATGGATGAAGCGGAGAGCCCCGTTTGGAGTGAGGCTGCAAAGGGCATGCCAAGAGAAGTGTTCTGCTGTGCCAAGACTCGTGCTGCGCACGCTTTGTGGTTGGAGTGAGAAACAGGTTCCTTGGTGTTTTCTGCGAAACGCTTTAGCAGGCCGTTGGTGCTAGTATGGAGTCAGGGGATGGATGAAGCGGAGAGCCCCGTTTGGAGTGAGGCTGCAAAGGGCATGCCAAGGGAAGTGTTCTGCTGTGCCAAGACTCGTGCTGCGCACGCTTTGTGGTTGGAGTGAGAAACAGGTTCTTTGGTGCTTTCTGCGAAACGCTTTAGGAGCCTGTTGGTGCTAGTATGGAGTCAGGGGATGGATGAAGCGGAGAGCCCCGTTTGGAGTGAGGCTGCAAAGGGCATGCCAAGGGAAGTGTTCTGCTGTGCCAAGACTCGTGCTGCGCACGCTTTGTGGTTGGAGTGAGAAACAGGTTCTTTGGTGTTTTCTGCGAAACACTTTAGCAGGCCGTTGGTGCCAGTATGGAATTAGGGGATGGATGAAGCGGAGGCCCCGTTTGGAGTGAGGCTGCAAAGCGCATGCCAAGGGAAGTGTTCTGCTGTGCCAAGACTCGTGCTGCGCACGCTTTGTGGTTGGAGTGAGAAACAGGTTCCTTGGTGTTTTCTGCGTAACACTTTAGCAGCCCGTTGGTGCTAGTATGGAGTCAGGGGATGGATGAAGCGGAGAGCCCCGTTTGGAGTGAGGCTGCAAAGCGCATGCCAAGGGAAGTGTTCTGCTGTGCCAAGACTCGTGCTGCGCACGCTTTGTGGTTGGAGTGAGAAACAGGTTCCTTGGTGTTTTCTGCGTAACGCTTTAGCAGCCCGTTGGTGCTAGTATGGAGTCAGGGAATGGATGAAGCGGAGAGCCCCGTTTGGAGTGAGGCTGCAAAGGGCATGCCAAGGGAAGTGTTCTGCTGTGCCAAGACTCGTGCTGCGCACGCTTTGTGGTTGGAGTGAGAAACAGGTTCCTTGGTGTTTTCTGCCAAACGCTTTAGCAGCCCGTTGGTGCTAGTATGGAGTCAGGGGATGGATGAAGCGTAGAGCCCCGTTTGGAGTGAGACTGCAAAGGGTATGCCAAGGGAAGTGTTCTGCTGTGCCAAGACTCGTGCTGCGCACGCTTTGTGGTTGGAGTGAGAAACAGGTTCTTTGGTGCTTTCTGCGAAACGATTTAGGAGCCTGTTGGTGCTAGTATGGAGTCAGGGGATGGATGAAGCGGAGAGCCCCGTTTGGAGTGAGGCTGCAAAGGGCATGCCAAGGGAAGTGTTCTGCTGTGCCAAGACTCGTGCTGCGCACGCTTTGTGGTTGGAGTGAGAAACAGGTTCCTTGGTGTTTTCTGCGTAACACTTTATCAGCCCGTTGGTGCTAGTATGGAGTCAGGGGATGGATGAAGCGGAGAGCCCCGTTTGGAGTGAGGCTGCAAAGCGCATTCCAAGGGAAGTGTTCTGCTGTGCCAAGACTCGTGCTGCGCACGCTTTGTGGTTGGAGTGAGAAACAGGTTCCTTGGTGTTTTCTGCGAAACGCTTTAGCAGGCCGTTGCTGCTAGTATGGAGTCAGGGGATGGATGAAGCGGAGAGCCCCGTTTGGAGTGAGGCTGCAAAGCGCATGCCAGGGGAAGTGTTCTGCTGTGCCAAGACTCGTGCTGCGCACGCTTTGTGGTTGGAGTGAGAAACAGGTTCCTTGGTGTTTTCTGCGAAACGCTTTAGCAGGCCGTTGGTGCTAGTATGGAGTTAGGGGATGGATGAAGCGGAGAGCCCCGTTTGGAGTGAGGCTGCAAAGCGCATGCCAAGGGAAGTGTTCTGCTGTGCCAAGACTCGTGCTGCGCACGCTTTGTGGTTGGAGTGAGAAACAGGTTCTTTGGTGTTTCCTGCGAAACGCTTTAGCAGCCCGTTGGTGCTAGTATGGAATTAGGGGATGGATGAAGCGGAGAGCCCCGTTTGGAGTGAGGCTGCAAAGGGCATGCCAAGGGAAGTGTTCTGCTGTGCCAAGACTCATGCTGCGCATGCTTTGTGGTTGGAGTGAGAAACAGGTTCTTTGGTGTTTTCTGCGAAACGCTTTAGCAGCCCGTTGGTGCTAGTATGGAGTCAGGGGATGGATGAAGCGGAGAGCCCCATTTGGAGTGAGGCTGCAAAGAGCATGCCAAGGGAAGTGTTCTGCTGTGCCAAGACTCGTGCTGCGCACGCTTTGTGGTTGGAGTGAGAAACAGGTTCCTTGGTGTTTTCTGCGAAACGCTTCAGCAGGCCGTTGGTGCTAGTATGGAGTCAGGGGATGGATGAAGCGGAGAGCCCCGTTTGGAGTGAGGCTGCAAAGGGCATGCCAAGGGAAGTGTTCTGCTGTGCCAAGACTCGTGCTGCGCACGCTTTGTGGTTGGAGTGAGAAACAGGTTCTTTGGTGCTTTCTGCGAAACGCTTTAGGAGCCTGTTGGTGCTAGTATGGAGTCAGGGGATGGATGAAGCGGAGAGCCCCGTTTGGAGTGAGGCTGCAAAGGGCATGCCAAGGGAAGTGTTCTGCTGTGCCAAGACTCGTGCTGCGCACGCTTTGTGGTTGGAGTGAGAAACAGGTTCTTTGGTGTTTTCTGCGAAACGCTTTAGCAGCCCGTTGGTGCTAGTATGGAATTAGGGAATGGATGAAGAGGAGAGCCCCGTTTGGAGTGAGGCTGCAAAGGGCATGCCAAGGGAAGTGTTCTGCTGTGCCAAGACTCGTGCTGCGCACGCTTTGTGGTTGGAGTGAGAAGCAGGTTCCTTGGTGTTTTCTGCGAAACGCTTTAGCAGCCTGTTGGTGCTAGTATGGAGTCAGGGGATGGATGAAGCGGAGAGCCCCGTTTGGAGTGAGGCTGCAAAGGGCATGCCAAGAGAAGTGTTCTGCTGTGCCAAGACTCGTGCTGCGCACGCTTTGTGGTTGGAGTGAGAAACAGGTTCCTTTGGTGTTTTCTGCGAAACGCTTTAGCAGGCCGTTGCTGCTAGTATGGAGTCAGGGGATGGATGAAGCGGAGAGCCCCGTTTGGAGTGAGGCTGCAAAGCGCATGCCAGGGGAAGTGTTCTGCTGTGCCAAGACTCGTGCTGCGCACGCTTTGTGGTTGGAGTGAGAAACAGGTTCCTTGGTGTTTTCTGCGAAACGCTTTAGCAGGCCGTTGGTGCTAGTATGGAGTTAGGGGATGGATGAAGCGGAGAGCCCCGTTTGGAGTGAGGCTGCAAAGCGCATGCCAAGGGAAGTGTTCTGCTGTGCCAAGACTCGTGCTGCGCACGCTTTGTGGTTGGAGTGAGAAACAGGTTCTTTGGTGTTTCCTGCGAAACGCTTTAGCAGCCCGTTGGTGCTAGTATGGAATTAGGGGATGGATGAAGCGGAGAGCCCCGTTTGGAGTGAGGCTGCAAAGGGCATGCCAAGGGAAGTGTTCTGCTGTGCCAAGACTCATGCTGCGCACGCTTTGTGGTTGGAGTGAGAAACAGGTTCTTTGGTGTTTTCTGCGAAACGCTTTAGCAGCCCGTTGGTGCTAGTATGGAGTCAGGGGATGGATGAAGCGGAGAGCCCCATTTGGAGTGAGGCTGCAAAGAGCATGCCAAGGGAAGTGTTCTGCTGTGCCAAGACTCGTGCTGCCCACGCTTTGTGGTTGGAGTGAGAAACAGGTTCCTTGGTGTTTTCTGCGAAACGCTTCAGCAGGCCGTTGGTGCTAGTATGGAGTCAGGGGATGGATGAAGCGGAGAGCCCCGTTTGGAGTGAGGCTGCAAAGGGCATGCCAAGGGAAGTGTTCTGCTGTGCCAAGACTCGTGCTGCGCACGCTTTGTGGTTGGAGTGAGAAACAGGTTCTTTGGTGCTTTCTGCGAAACGCTTTAGGAGCCTGTTGGTGCTAGTATGGAGTCAGGGGATGGATGAAGCGGAGAGCCCCGTTTGGAGTGAGGCTGCAAAGGGCATGCCAAGGGAAGTGTTCTGCTGTGCCAAGACTCGTGCTGCGCACGCTTTGTGGTTGGAGTGAGAAACAGGTTCTTTGGTGTTTTCTGCGAAACGCTTTAGCAGCGCGTTGGTGCTAGTATGGAATTAGGGGATGGATGAAGCGGAGAGCCCCGTTTGGAGTGAGGCTGCAAAGGGCATGCCAAGGGAAGTGTTCTGCTATGCCAAGACTCGTGCTGCGCACGCTTTGTGGTTGGAGTGAGAAGCAGGTTCTTTGGTGCTATCTGCGAAACGCTTTAGCAGCCTGTTGGTTCTAGTATGGAGTCAGGGGATGGATGAAGCGGAGAGCCCCGTTTGGAGTGAGAAGGCAAAGGGCATGCCAAGGGAAGTGTTCTGCTGTGCCAAGACTCGTGCTGCGCACGCTTTGTGGTTGGAGTGAGAAACAGGTTCTTTGGTGCTTTCTGCGAAACGCTTTAGGAGCCCTTTGGTGCTAGTATGGAGTCAGGGGATGGATGAAGCGGAGAGCCCCGTTTGGAGTGAGGCTGCAAAGGGCATGCCAAGGGAAGTGTTCTGCTGTGCCAAGACTCGTGCTGCGCACGCTTTGTGGTTGGAGTGAGAAACAGGTTCTTTGGTGCTTTCTGCGAAACGCTTTAGGAGTCCGTTGGTGCTAGTATGGAGTCAGGGGATGGATGAAGCGGAGAGCCCCGTTTGGAGTGAGGCTGCAAAGCGCATGCCAAGGGAAGTGTTCTGCTGTGCCAAGACTCGTGCTGCGCACGCTTTGTGGTTGGAGTGAGAAACAGGTTCCTTGGTGTTTTCTGCCAAACGCTTTAGCAGCCCGTTGGTGCCAGTATGGAATTAGGGGATGGATGAAGCGGAGAGCCCCGTTTGGAGTGAGGCTGCAAAGGGCATGCCAAGGGAAGTGTTCTGCTGTGCCAAGACTTGTGCTGCGCACGCTTTGTGGTTGGAGTGAGAAACAGGTTCTTTGGTGCTTTCTGCGAAACGCTTTAGGAGTCCGTTGGTGCTAGTATGGAGTCAGGGGATGGATGAAGCGGAGAGCCCCGTTTGGAGTGAGGCTGCAAAGCGCATGCCAAGGGAAGTGTTCTGCTGTGCCAAGACTCGTGCTGCGCACGCTTTGTAGTTGGAGTGAGAAACAGGTTCCTTGGTGTTTTCTGCGTAACACTTTAGCAGCCCGTTGGTGCTAGTATGGAGTCAGGGAATGGATGAAGCGTAGAGCCCCGTTTGGAGTGAGGTTGCAAAGGGCATGCCAAGGGAAGTGTTCTGCTGTGCCAAGACTCGTGCTGCGCACGCTTTGTGGTTGGTGTGAGAAACAGTTTCTTTGGTGCTTTCTGCGAAACGCTTTAGGAGTCCGTTGGTGCTAGTATCGAGTCAGGGGATGGATGAAGCGGAGAGCCCCGTTTGGAGTGAGGCTGCAAAGCGCATGCCAAGGGAAGTGTTCTGCTGTGCCAAGACTCGTGCTGCGCACGCTTTGTGGTTGGAGTGAGAAACAGGTTCTTTGGTGCTTTCTGCGAAACGCTTTAGCAGGCCGTTGGTGCTAGTATGGAATTAGGGGATGGATGAAGCGGAGAGCCCCGTTTGGAGTGAGGCTGCAAAGGGCATGCCAAGGGAAGTGTTCTGCTGTGCCAAGACTCGTGCTGCGCACGCTTTGTGGTTGGAGTGAGAAACAGGTTCCTTGGTGTTTTCTGCGAAACGCTTTAGCAGGCCGATGGTGCTAGTATGGAGTCAGGGGATGGATGAAGCGGAGAGCCCCGTTTGGAGTGAGGCTGCAAAGGGCATGCCAAGAGAAGTGTTCTGCTGTGCCAAGACTCGTGCTGCGCACGCTTTGTGGTTGGAGTGAGAAACAGGTTCCTTGGTGTTTTCTGCGAAACGCTTTAGCAGGCCGTTGGTGCTAGTATGGAGTCAGGGAATGGATGAAGCGGAGAGCCCCGTTTGGAGTGAGGCTGCAAAGGGCATGCCAAGGGAAGTGTTCTGCTGTGCCAAGACTCGTGCTGCGCACGCTTTGTGGTTGGAGTGAGAAACAGGTTCCTTGGTGTTTTCTGCCAAACGCTTTAGCAGCCCGTTGGTGCTAGTATGGAGTCAGGGGATGGATGAAGCGTAGAGCCACGTTTGGAGTGAGACTGCAAAGGGTATGCCAAGGGAAGTGTTCTGCTGTGCCAAGACTCGTGCTGTGCACGCTTTGTGGTTGGAGTGAGAAACAGGTTCCTTGGTGCTTTCTGCCAAACGCTTTAGCAGCACGTTGGTGCTAGTATGGAGTCAGGGGATGGATGAAGCGGAGAGCCCCGTTTGGAGTGAGGCTGCAAAGGGCATGCCAAGGGAAGTGTTCTGCTGTGCCAAGACTCGTGCTGCGCACGCTTTGTGGTTGGAGTGAGAAACAGGTTCTTTGGTGCTTTCTGCGAAACGCTTTAGGAGTCCGTTGATGCTAGTATGGAGTCAGGGGATGGATGAAGCGGAGAGCCCCGTTTGGAGTGAGGCTGCAAAGCGCATGCCAAGGGAAGTGTTCTGCTGTGCCAAGACTCGTGCTGCGCACGCTTTGTGTTTGGAGTGAGAAACAGGTTCCTTGGTGTTTTCTGCGTAACGCTTTAGGAGTCCGTTGGTGCTAGTATGGAGTCAGGGAATGGATGAAGCGGAGAGCCCCGTTTGGAGTGAGGCTGCAAAGGGCATGCCAAGGGAAGTGTTCTGCTGTGCCAAGACTCGTGCTGCGCACGCTTTGTGGTTGGAGTGAGAAACAGGTTCCTTGGTGTTTTCTGCCAAACGCTTTAGCAGCCCGTTGGTGCCAGTATGGAATTAGGGGATGGATGAAGCGGAGAGCCCCGTTTGGAGTGAGGCTGCAAAGGGCATGCCAAGGGAAGTGTTCTGCTGTGCCAAGACTCGTGCTGCGCACGCTTTGTGGTTGGAGTGAGAAACAGGTTCTTTGGTGCTTTCTGCGAAACGCTTTAGGAGTCCGTTGGTGCTAGTATGGAGTCAGGGGATGGATGAAGCGGAGAGCCCCGTTTGGAGTGAGGCTGCAAAGCGCATGCCAAGGGAAGTGTTCTGCTGTGCCAAGACTCGTGCTGCGCACGCTTTGTGGTTGGAGTGAGAAACAGGTTCTTTGGTGTTTTCTGCCAAACGCTTTAGCAGGCCGTTGGTGCTAGTATGGAGTCAGGGGATGGATGAAGCGGAGAGCCCCGTTTGGAGTGAGGCTGCAAAGGGCATGCCAAGGGAAGTGTTCTGCTGTGCCAAGACTCGTGCTGCGCACGCTTTGTGGTTGGAGTGAGAAACAGGTTCTTTGGTGCTTTCTGCGAAACGCTTTAGGAGTCCGTTGGTGCTAGTATGGAGTCAGGGGATGGATGAAGCGGAGAGCCCCGTTTGGAGTGAGGCTGCAAAGCGCATGCCAAGGGAAGTGTTCTGCTGTGCCAAGACTCGTGCTGCGCACGCTTTGTGGTTGGAGTGAGAAACAGGTTCCTTGGTGTTTTCTGCGTAACGCTTTAGCAGCCCGTTGGTGCTAGTATGGAGTCAGGGAATGGATGAAGCGGAGAGCCCCGTTTGGAGTGAGGCTGCAAAGGGCATGCCAAGGGAAGTGTTCTGCTGTGCCAAGACTCGTGCTGCGCACGCTTTGTGGTTGGAGTGAGAAACAGGTTCCTTGGTGTTTTCTACCAAACGCTTTAGCAGCCCGTTGGTGCTAGTATGGAATTAGGGGATGGATGAAGCGGAGAGCCCCGTTTGGAGTGAGGCTGCAAAGGGCATGCCAAGGGAAGTGTTCTGCTGTGCCAAGACTCGTGCTGCGCACGCTTTGTGGTTGGAGTGAGAAACAGGTTCTTTGGTGCTTTCTGCGAAACGCTTTAGGAGTCCGTTGGTGCTAGTATGGAGTCAGGGGATGGATGAAGTGGAGAGCCCCGTTTGGAGTGAGGCTGCAAAGCGCATGCCAAGGGAAGTGTTCTGCTGTGCCAAGACTCGTGCTGCGCACGCTTTGTGGTTGGAGTGAGAAACAGGTTCCTTGGTGTTTTCTGCGTAACACTTTAGCAGCCTGTTGGTGCTAGTATGGAGTCAGGGGATGGATGAAGCGTAGAGCCCCGTTTGGAGTGAGGCTGCAAAGGGCATGCCAAGGGAAGTGTTCTGCTGTGCCAAGACTCGTGCTGCGCACGCTTTGTGGTTGGAGTGAGAAACAGGTTCTTTGGTGCTTTCTGCGAAACGCTTTAGCAGGCCGTTGGTGCTAGTATGGAATTAGGGGATGGATGAAGCGGAGAGCCCCGTTTGGAGTGAGGCTGCAAAGGGCATGCCAAGGGAAGTGTTCTGCTGTGCCAAGACTCGTGCTGCGCACGCTTTGTGGTTGGAGTGAGAAACAGGTTCCTTGGTGTTTTCTGCCAAACGCTTTAGCAGCCCGTTGGTGCTAGTATGGAGTCAGGGGATGGATGAAGCGTAGAGCCCCGTTTGGAGTGAGACTGCAAAGGGTATGCCAAGGGAAGTGTTCTGCTGTGCCAAGACTCGTGCTGCGCACGCTTTGTGGTTGGAGTGAGAAACAGGTTCTTTGGTGTTTTCTGCGAAACGCTTTAGGAGCCCGTTGGTGCTAGTATGGAGTCAGGGGATGGATGAAGCGGAGAGCCCCGTTTGGAGTGAGGCTGCAAAGCGCATGCCAAGGGAAGTGTTCTGCTGTGCCAAGACTCGTGCTGCGCACGCTTTGTGGTTGGAGTGAGAAACAGGTTCTTTGGTGTTTTCTGCGAAACGCTTTAGCAGGCCGTTGGTGCTAGTATGGAGTCAGGGGATGGATGAAGCGGAGAGCCCCGTTTGGAGTGAGGCTGCAAAGGGCATGCCAAGGGAAGTGTTCTGCTGTGCCAAGACTCGTGCTGCACACGCTTTGTGGTTGGAGTGAGAAACAGGTTCTTTGGTGTTTTCTGCGAAACGCTTTAGCAGCCCGTTGGTGCTAGTATGGAATTAGGGGATGGATGAAGCGGAAAGCCCCGTTTGGAGTGAGACTGCAAAGGGCATGCCAAGGGAAGTGTTCTGCTGTGCCAAGACTCGTGCTGCGCACACTTTGTGGTTGGAGTGAGAAACAGGTTCTTTGGTGTTTTCTGCGAAACGCTTTAGCAGCGCGTTGGTGCTAGTATGGAGTCAGGGGATGGATGAAGCGGAGAGCCCCGTTTGGAGTGAGGCTGCAAAGGGCATGCCAAGGGAAGTGTTCTGCTGTGCCAAGACTCGTGCTGCGCACACTTTGTGGTTGGAGTGAGAAACAGGTTCTTTGGTGTTTTCTGCGAAACACTTTAGCAGCCCGTTGGTGCCAGTATGGAATTAGGGGATGGATGAAGCGGAGAGCCCCGTTTGGAGTGAGGCTGCAAAGGGCATGCCAAGGGAAGTGTTCTGCTGTGCCAAGACTCGTGCTGCGCACGCTTTGTGGTTGGAGTGAGAAGCAGGTTCCTTGGTGTTTTCTGCGAAACGCTTTAGCAGCCTCTTGTTGCTAGTATGGAGTTAGGGGATGGATGAAGCGGAGAGCCCCGTTTGGAGTGAGGCTGCAAAGGGCATGCCAAGGGAAGTGTTCTGCTGTGCCAAGACTCGTGCTGCGCACGCTTTGTGGTTGGAGTGAGAAACAGGTTCCTTGGTGTTTTCTGCGTAACGCTTTAGCAGCCCGTTGGTGCTAGTATGGATTTAGGGGATGGATGAAGCGGAGAGCCCCGTTTGGAGTGAGGCTGCAAAGCGCATGCCAAGGGAAGTGTTCTGCTGTGCCAAGACTCGTGCTGCGCACGCTTTGTGGTTGGAGTGAGAAACAGGTTCTTTGGTGTTTTCTGCGAAACGCTTTAGCAGCCCGTTGGTGCTAGTATGGAATTAGGGGATGGATGAAGCGGAAAGCCCCGTTTGGAGTGAGACTGCAAAGGGCATGCCAAGGGAAGTGTTCTGCTGTGCCAAGACTCGTGCTGCGCACACTTTGTGGTTGGAGTGAGAAACAGGTTCTTTGGTGTTTTCTGCGAAACGCTTTAGCAGCCCGTTGGTGCTAGTATGGAATTAGGGGATGGATGAAGCGGAGAGCCCCGTTTGGAGTGAGGCTGCAAAGGGCATGCCAAGGAAAGTGTTCTGCTGTGCCAAGACTCGTGCTGCGCACGCTTTGTGGTTGGAGTGAGAAACAGGTTCTTTGGTGTTTTCTGCGAAACGCTTTAGCAGCCCTTTGGTGCTAGTATGGAATTAGGGGATGGAGGAAGCGGAGAGCCCCGTTTGGAGTGAGGCTGCAAAGCGCATGCCAAGGGAAGTGTTCTGCTGTGCCAAGACTCGTGCTGCGCACGCTTTGTGGTTGGAGTGAGAAACAGGTTCCTTGGTGTTTTCTGCCAAACGCTTTAGCAGCCCGTTGGTGCCAGTATGGAATTAGGGGATGGATGAAGCGTAGAGCCCCGTTTGGAGTGAGGCTGCAAAGGGCATGCCAAGGGAAGTGTTCTGCTGTGCCAAGACTCGTGCTGCGCACGCTTTGTGGTTGGAGTGAGAAACAGGTTCTTTGGTGTTTTCTGCGAAACACTTTAGCAGCCCGTTGGTGCCAGTATGGAATTAGGGGATGGATGAAGCGGAGAGCCCCGTTTGGAGTGAGGCTGCAAAGGGCATGCCAAGGGAAGTGTTCTGCTGTGCCAAGACTCGTGCTGCGCACGCTTTGTGGTTGGAGTGAGAAACAGGTTCTTTGGTGTTTTCTGCGAAACACTTTAGCAGCCCGTTGGTGCCAGTATGGAATTAGGGGATGGATGAAGCGGAGAGCCCCGTTTGGAGTGAGGCTGCAAAGGGCATGCCAAGGGAAGTGTTCTGCTGTGCCAAGACTCGTGCTGCGCATGCTTTGTGGTTGGAGTGAGAAACAGGTTCCTTGGTGTTTTCTGCGAAACGCTTTAGCAGCCTCTTGTTGCTAGTATGGAGTTAGGGGATGGATGAAGCGGAGAGCCCCGTTTGGAGTGAGGCTGCAAAGGGCATGCCAAGGGAAGTGTTCTGCTGTGCCAAGACTCGTGCTGCGCACGCTTTGTGGTTGGAGTGAGAAGCAGGTTCCTTGGTGTTTTCTGCGAAACGCTTTAGCAGCCTGTTGGTGCTAGTATGGAGTCAGGGGATGGATGAAGCGGAGAGCCCCGTTTGGAGTGAGGCTGCAAAGGGCATGCCAAGAGAAGTGTTCTGCTGTGCCAAGACTCGTGCTGCGCACGCTTTGTGGTTGGAGTGAGAAACAGGTTCCTTGGTGTTTTCTGCGAAACGCTTTAGCAGGCCGTTGGTGCTAGTATGGAGTCAGGGGATTGATGAAGCGGAGAGCCCCGTTTGGAGTGAGGCTGCAAAGGGTATGCCAAGGGAAGTGTTCTGCTGTGCCAAGACTCGTGCTGCGCACGCTTTGTGGTTGGAGTGAGAAACAGGTTCTTTGGTGTTTTCTGCGAAACACTTTAGCAGGCCGTTGGTGCCAGTATGGAATTAGGGGATGGATGAAGCGGAGAGCCCCGTTTGGAGTGAGGCTGCAAAGGGCATGCCAAGGGAAGTGTTCTGCTGTGCCAAGACTCGTGCTGCGCACGCTTTGTGGTTGGAGTGAGAAACAGATTCCTTGGTGTTTTCTGCGTAACACTTTAGCAGCCCGTTGGTGCTAGTATGGAGTCAGGGGATGGATGAAGCGGAGAGCCCCGTTTGGAGTGAGGCTGCAAAGGGCATGCCAAGGGAAGTGTTCTGCTGTGCCAAGACTCGTGCTGCGCACGCTTTGTGGTTGGAGTGAGAAACAGGTTCCTTGGTGTTTTCTGCGTAACACTTTATCAGCCCGTTGGTGCTAGTATGGAGTCAGGGGATGGATGAAGCGGAGAGCCCCGTTTGGAGTGAGGCTGCAAAGGGTATGCCAAGGGAAGTGTTCTGCTGTGCCAAGACTCGTGCTGCGCACGCTTTGTGGTTGGAGTGAGAAACAGGTTCTTTGGTGCTTTCTGCGAAACGCTTTAGGAGCCTGTTGGTGCTAGTATGGAGTTAGGGGATGGATGAAGCGTAGAGCCCCGTTTGGAGTGAGGCTGCAAAGGGCATGCCAAGGGAAGTGTTCTGCTGTGCCAAGACTCGTGCTGCGCACGCTTTGTGGTTGGAGTGAGAAACAGGTTCCTTGGTGTTTTCTGCGAAACGCTTTAGCAGCCCGTTGGTGCTAGTATGGAGTCAGGGGATGGATGAAGCGGAGAGCCCCGTTTGGAGTGAGGCTGCAAAGGGTATGCCAAGGGAAGTGTTCTGCTGTGCCAAGACTCGTGCTGCGCACACTTTGTGGTTGGAGTGAGAAACAGGTTCTTTGGTGTTTTCTGCGAAACGCTTTAGCAGCCCGTTGGTGCTAGTATGGAATTAGGGGATGGATGAAGCGGAAAGCCCCGTTTGGAGTGAGGCTGCAAAGGGCATGCCAAGGAAAGTGTTCTGCTGTGCCAAGACTCGTGCTGCGCACGCTTTGTGGTTGGAGTGAGAAACAGGTTCTTTGGTGCTTTCTGCGAAACGCTTTAGGAGCCTGTTGGTGCTAGTATGGAGTCAGGGGATGGATGAAGCGGAGAGCCCCGTTTGGAGTGAGGCTGCAAAGGGCATGCCAAGGGAAGTGTTCTGCTGTGCCAAGACTCGTGCTGCGCACGCTTTGTGGTTGGAGTGAGAAACAGGTTCTTTGGTGTTTTCTGCGAAACACTTTAGCAGGCCGTTGGTGCCAGTATGGAATTAGGGGATGGATGAAGCGGAGAGCCCCGTTTGGAGTGAGGCTGCAAAGGGCATGCCAAGGGAAGTGTTCTGCTGTGCCAAGACTCGTGCTGCGCACGCTTTGTGGTTGGAGTGAGAAACAGGTTCCTTGGTGTTTTCTGCCAAACGCTTTAGCAGCCCGTTGGTGCCAGTATGGAATTAGGGGATGGATGAAGCGTAGAGCCCCGTTTGGAGTGAGGCTGCAAAGGGCATGCCAAGGGAAGTGTTCTGCTGTGCCAAGACTCGTGCTGCGCACGCTTTGTGGTTGGAGTGAGAAACAGGTTCTTTGGTGTTTTCTGCGAAACGCTTTAGCAGGCCGTTGGTGCTAGTATGGAGTCAGGGGATGGATGAAGCGGAGAGCCCCGTTTGGAGTGAGGCTGCAAAGGGCATGCCAAGGGAAGTGTTCTGCTGTGCCAAGACTCGTGCTGCGCACGCTTTGTGGTTGGAGTGAGAAACAAGTTCTTTGGTGTTTTCTGCGAAACGCTTTAGCAGCCCGTTGGTGCTAGTATGGAATTAGGGGATGGATGAAGCGGAAAGCCCCGTTTGGAGTGAGACTGCAAAGGGCATGCCAAGGGAAGTGTTCTGCTGTGCCAAGACTCGTGCTGCGCACACTTTGTGGTTGGAGTGAGAAACAGGTTCTTTGGTGTTTTCTGCGAAACGCTTTAGCAGCCCGTTGGTGCTAGTATGGAATTAGGGGATGGATGAAGCGGAGAGCCCCGTTTGGAGTGAGGCTGCAAAGTGCATGCCAAGGAAAGTGTTCTGCTGTGCCAAGACTCGTCCTGCGCACGCTTTGTGGTTGGAGTGAGAAACAGGTTCTTTGGTGTTTTCTGCGAAACGCTTTAGCAGCCCTTTGGTGCTAGTATGGAATTAGGGGATGGAGGAAGCGGAGAGCCCCGTTTGGAGTGAGGCTGCAAAGCGCATGCCAAGGGAAGTGTTCTGCTGTGCCAAGACTCGTGCTGCGCACGCTTTGTGGTTGGAGTGAGAAATAGGTTCCTTGGTGTTTTCTGCGAAACGCTTTAGCAGCCTCTTGTTGCTAGTATGGATTTAGGGGATGGATGAAGCGGAGAGCCCCGTTTGGAGTGAGGCTGCAAAGGGCATGCCAAGGGAAGTGTTCTGCTGTGCCAAGACTCGTGCTGCGCACGCTTTGTGGTTGGAGTGAGAAACAGGTTCTTTGGTGTTTTCTGCGAAACACTTTAGCAGGCCGTTGGTGCCAGTATGGAATTAGGGGATGGATGAAGCGGAGAGCCCCGTTTGGAGTGAGGCTGCAAAGGGCATGCCAAGGGAAGTGTTCTGCTGTGCCAAGACTCGTGCTGCGCACGCTTTGTGGTTGGAGTGAGAAACAGGTTCCTTGGTGTTTTCTGCGTAACACTTTAGCAGCCCGTTGGTGCTAGTATGGAGTTAGGGGATGGATGAAGCGGAGAGCCCCGTTTGGAGTGAGGCTACAAAGCGCATGCCAAGGGAAGTGTTCTGCTGTGCCAAGACTCGTGCTGCGCACGCTTTGTGGTTGGAGTGAGAAACAGGTTCTTTGGTGCTTTCTGCGAAACGCTTTAGCAGCCCGTTGGTGCTAGTATGGAATTAGGGGATGGATGAAGCGGAAAGCCCCGTTTGGAGTGAGACTGCAAAGGGCATGCCAAGGGAAGTGTTCTGCTGTGCCAAGACTCGTGCTGCGCACACTTTGTGGTTGGAGTGAGAAACAGGTTCCTTGGTGTTTTCTGCGAAATGCTTTAGCAGCCTGTTTATGCTAGTATGGAGTCAGGGGATGGATGAAGTGGAGAGCCCCGTTTGGAGTGAGGCTGCAAAGGGCATGCCAAGGGAAGTGTTCTGCTGTGCCAAGACTCGTGCTGCGCACGCTTTGTGGTTGGAGTGAGAAACAGGTTCTTTGGTGCTTTCTGCGAAACGCTTTAGCAGGCCGTTGGTGCTAGTATGGAATTAGGGGATGGATGAAGCGGAGAGCCCCGTTTGGAGTGAGGCTGCAAAGGGCATGCCAAGGGAAGTGTTCTGCTGTGCCAAGACTCGTGCTGCGCACGCTTTGTGGTTGGAGTGAGAAACAGGTTCTTTGGTGTTTTCTGCAAAACGCTTTAGGAGTCCGTTGGTGCTAGTATGGAGTCAGGGGATGGATGAAGCGGAGAGCCCCGTTTGGAGTGAGGCTGCAAAGCGCATGCCAAGGGAAGTGTTCTGCTGTGCCAAGACTCGTGCTGCGCACGCTTTGTGGTTGGAGTGAGAAACAGGTTCCTTGGTGTTTTCTGCGTAACACTTTAGCAGCCCGTTGGTGCTAGTATGGAGTCAGGGAATGGATGAAGCGTAGAGCCCCGTTTGGAGTGAGGCTGCAAAGGGCATGCCAAGGGAAGTGTTCTGCTGTGCCAAGACTCGTGCTGCGCACGCTTTGTGGTTGGTGTGAGAAACAGTTTCTTTGGTGCTTTCTGCGAAACGCTTTAGGAGTCCGTTGGTGCTAGTATGGAGTCAGGGGATGGATGAAGCGGAGAGCCCCGTTTGGAGTGAGGCTGCAAAGCGCATGCCAAGGGAAGTGTTCTGCTGTGCCAAGACTCGTGCTGCGCACGCTTTGTGGTTGGAGTGAGAAGCAGGTTCCTTGGTGTTTTCTGCGAAACGCTTTAGCAGCCTGTTGGTGCTAGTATGGAGTCAGGGGATGGATGAAGCGGAGAGCCCCGTTTGGAGTGAGGCTGCAAAGGGCATGCCAAGAGAAGTGTTCTGCTGTGCCAAGACTCGTGCTGCGCACGCTTTGTGGTTGGAGTGAGAAACAGGTTCCTTGGTGTTTTCTGCGAAACGCTTTAGCAGGCCGTTGGTGCTAGTATGGAGTCAGGGGATTGATGAAGCGGAGAGCCCCGTTTGGAGTGAGGCTGCAAAGGGTATGCCAAGGGAAGTGTTCTGCTGTGCCAAGACTCGTGCTGCGCACGCTTTGTGGTTGGAGTGAGAAACAGGTTCTTTGGTGCTTTCTGCGAAACGCTTTAGGAGCCTGTTGGTGCTAGTATGGAGTCAGGGGATGGATGAAGCGGAGAGCCCCGTTTGGAGTGAGGCTGCAAAGGGCATGCCAAGGGAAGTGTTCTGCTGTGCCAAGACTCGTGCTGCGCACGCTTTGTGGTTGGAGTGAGAAACAGGTTCTTTGGTGTTTTCTGCGAAACACTTTAGCAGGCCGTTGGTGCCAGTATGGAATTAGGGGATGGATGAAGCGGAGAGCCCCGTTTGGAGTGAGGCTGCAAAGGGCATGCCAAGGGAAGTGTTCTGCTGTGCCAAGACTCGTGCTGCGCACGCTTTGTGGTTGGAGTGAGAAACAGGTTCCTTGGTGTTTTCTGCGTAACACTTTAGCAGCCCGTTGGTGCTAGTATGGAGTCAGGGGATGGATGAAGCGGAGAGCCCCGTTTGGAGTGAGGCTGCAAAGGGCATGCCAAGGGAAGTGTTCTGCTGTGCCAAGACTCGTGCTGCGCACGCTTTGTGGTTGGAGTGAGAAACAGGTTCTTTGGTGTTTTCTGCGAAACGCTTTAGCAGGCCGTTGGTGCTAGTATGGAGTCAGGGGATGGATGAAGCGGAGAGCCCCGTTTGGAGTGAGGCTGCAAAGGGCATGCCAAGGGAAGTGTTCTGCTGTGCCAAGACTCGTGCTGCGCACACTTTGTGGTTGGAGTGAGAAACAGGTTCTTTGGTGTTTTCTGCGAAACGCTTTAGCAGCCCGTTGGTGCTAGTATGGAATTAGGGGATGGATGAAGCGGAGAGCCCCGTTTGGAGTGAGGCTGCAAAGGGCATGCCAAGGAAAGTGTTCTGCTGTGCCAAGACTCGTGCTGCGCACGCTTTGTGGTTGGAGTGAGAAACAGGTTCTTTGGTGTTTTCTGCGAAACGCTTTAGCAGCCCTTTGGTGCTAGTATGGAATTAGGGGATGGAGGAAGCGGAGAGCCCCGTTTGGAGTGAGGCTGCAAAGCGCATGCCAAGGGAAGTGTTCTGCTGTGCCAAGACTCGTGCTGCGCACGCTTTGTGGTTGGAGTGAGAAACAGGTTCCTTGGTGTTTTCTGCGAAACGCTTTAGCAGCCCGTTGGTGCCAGTATGGAATTAGGGGATGGATGAAGCGGAGAGCCCCGTTTGGAGTGAGGCTGCAAAGGGCATGCCAAGGGAAGTGTTCTGCTGTGCCAAGACTCGTGCTGCGCACGCTTTGTGGTTGGAGTGAGAAACAGGTTCTTTGGTGTTTTCTGCGAAACACTTTAGCAGCCCGTTGGTGCCAGTATGGAATTAGGGGATGGATGAAGCGGAGAGCCCCGTTTGGAGTGAGGCTGCAAAGGGCATGCCAAGGGAAGTGTTCTGCTGTGCCAAGACTCGTGCTGCGCATGCTTTGTGGTTGGAGTGAGAAACAGGTTCCTTGGTGTTTTCTGCGAAACGCTTTAGCAGCCTCTTGTTGCTAGTATGGAGTTAGGGGATGGATGAAGCGGAGAGCCCCGTTTGGAGTGAGGCTGCAAAGGGCATGCCAAGGGAAGTGTTCTGCTGTGCCAAGACTCGTGCTGCGCACGCTTTGTGGTTGGAGTGAGAAACAGGTTCCTTGGTGTTTTCTGCGTAACGCTTTAGCAGCCCGTTGGTGCTAGTATGGATTTAGGGGATGGATGAAGCGGAGAGCCCCGTTTGGAGTGAGGCTACAAAGCGCATGCCAAGGGAAGTGTTCTGCTGTGCCAAGACTCGTGCTGCGCACGCTTTGTGGTTGGAGTGAGAAACAGGTTCTTTGGTGCTTTCTGCGAAACGCTTTAGCAGGCCGTTGGTGCTAGTATGGAATTAGGGGATGGATGAAGCGGAAAGCCCCGTTTGGAGTGAGACTGCAAAGGGCATGCCAAGGGAAGTGTTCTGCTGTGCCAAGACTCGTGCTGCGCACACTTTGTGGTTGGAGTGAGAAACAGGTTCCTTGGTGTTTTCTGCGAAATGCTTTAGCAGCCTGTTTATGCTAGTATGGAGTCAGGGGATGGATGAAGTGGAGAGCCCCGTTTGGAGTGAGGCTGCAAAGGGCATGCCAAGGGAAGTGTTCTGCTGTGCCAAGACTCGTGCTGCGCACGCTTTGTGGTTGGAGTGAGAAACAGGTTCTTTGGTGCTTTCTGCGAAACGCTTTAGCAGGCCGTTGGTGCTAGTATGGAATTAGGGGATGGATGAAGCGGAGAGCCCCGTTTGGAGTGAGGCTGCAAAGGGCATGCCAAGGGAAGTGTTCTGCTGTGCCAAGACTCGTGCTGCGCACGCTTTGTGGTTGGAGTGAGAAGCAGGTTCCTTGGTGTTTTCTGCGAAACGCTTTAGCAGCCTGTTGGTGCTAGTATGGAGTCAGGGGATGGATGAAGCGGAGAGCCCCGTTTGGAGTGAGGCTGCAAAGGGCATGCCAAGAGAAGTGTTCTGCTGTGCCAAGACTCGTGCTGCGCACGCTTTGTGGTTGGAGTGAGAAACAGGTTCCTTGGTGTTTTCTGCGAAACGCTTTAGCAGGCCGTTGGTGCTAGTATGGAGTCAGGGGATTGATGAAGCGGAGAGCCCCGTTTGGAGTGAGGCTGCAAAGGGTATGCCAAGGGAAGTGTTCTGCTGTGCCAAGACTCGTGCTGCGCACGCTTTGTGGTTGGAGTGAGAAACAGGTTCTTTGGTGTTTTCTGCGAAACACTTTAGCAGGCCGTTGGTGCCAGTATGGAATTAGGGGATGGATGAAGCGGAGAGCCCCGTTTGGAGTGAGGCTGCAAAGGGCATGCCAAGGGAAGTGTTCTGCTGTGCCAAGACTCGTGCTGCGCACGCTTTGTGGTTGGAGTGAGAAACAGGTTCCTTGGTGTTTTCTGCGTAACACTTTAGCAGCCCGTTGGTGCTAGTATGGAGTCAGGGGATGGATGAAGCGGAGAGCCCCGTTTGGAGTGAGGCTGCAAAGGGCATGCCAAGGGAAGTGTTCTGCTGTGCCAAGACTCGTGCTGCGCACGCTTTGTGGTTGGAGTGAGAAACAGGTTCCTTGGTGTTTTCTGCGTAACACTTTATCAGCCCGTTGGTGCTAGTATGGAGTCAGGGGATGGATGAAGCGGAGAGCCCCGTTTGGAGTGAGGCTGCAAAGGGTATGCCAAGGGAAGTGTTCTGCTGTGCCAAGACTCGTGCTGCGCACGCTTTGTGGTTGGAGTGAGAAACAGGTTCTTTGGTGCTTTCTGCGAAACGCTTTAGCAGCCCGTTGGTGCTAGTATGGAATTAGGGGATGGATGAAGCGGAAAGCCCCGTTTGGAGTGAGACTGCAAAGGGCATGCCAAGGGAAGTGTTCTGCTGTGCCAAGACTCGTGCTGCGCACACTTTGTGGTTGGAGTGAGAAACAGGTTCCTTGGTGTTTTCTGCGAAATGCTTTAGCAGCCTGTTTATGCTAGTATGGAGTCAGGGGATGGATGAAGTGGAGAGCCCCGTTTGGAGTGAGGCTGCAAAGGGCATGCCAAGGGAAGTGTTCTGCTGTGCCAAGACTCGTGCTGCGCACGCTTTGTGGTTGGAGTGAGAAACAGGTTCTTTGGTGTTTTCTGCAAAACGCTTTAGGAGTCCGTTGGTGCTAGTATGGAGTCAGGGGATGGATGAAGCGGAGAGCCCCGTTTGGAGTGAGGCTGCAAAGCGCATGCCAAGGGAAGTGTTCTGCTGTGCCAAGACTCGTGCTGCGCACGCTTTGTGGTTGGAGTGAGAAACAGGTTCCTTGGTGTTTTCTGCGTAACACTTTAGCAGCCCGTTGGTGCTAGTATGGAGTCAGGGAATGGATGAAGCGTAGAGCCCCGTTTGGAGTGAGGCTGCAAAGGGCATGCCAAGGGAAGTGTTCTGCTGTGCCAAGACTCGTGCTGCGCACGCTTTGTGGTTGGTGTGAGAAACAGTTTCTTTGGTGCTTTCTGCGAAACGCTTTAGGAGTCCGTTGGTGCTAGTATGGAGTCAGGGGATGGATGAAGCGGAGAGCCCCGTTTGGAGTGAGGCTGCAAAGCGCATGCCAAGGGAAGTGTTCTGCTGTGCCAAGACTCGTGCTGCGCACGCTTTGTGGTTGGAGTGAGAAGCAGGTTCCTTGGTGTTTTCTGCGAAACGCTTTAGCAGCCTGTTGGTGCTAGTATGGAGTCAGGGGATGGATGAAGCGGAGAGCCCCGTTTGGAGTGAGGCTGCAAAGGGCATGCCAAGAGAAGTGTTCTGCTGTGCCAAGACTCGTGCTGCGCACGCTTTGTGGTTGGAGTGAGAAACAGGTTCCTTGGTGTTTTCTGCGAAACGCTTTAGCAGGCCGTTGGTGCTAGTATGGAGTCAGGGGATTGATGAAGCGGAGAGCCCCGTTTGGAGTGAGGCTGCAAAGGGTATGCCAAGGGAAGTGTTCTGCTGTGCCAAGACTCGTGCTGCGCACGCTTTGTGGTTGGAGTGAGAAACAGGTTCTTTGGTGCTTTCTGCGAAACGCTTTAGGAGCCTGTTGGTGCTAGTATGGAGTCAGGGGATGGATGAAGCGGAGAGCCCCGTTTGGAGTGAGGCTGCAAAGGGCATGCCAAGGGAAGTGTTCTGCTGTGCCAAGACTCGTGCTGCGCACGCTTTGTGGTTGGAGTGAGAAACAGGTTCTTTGGTGTTTTCTGCGAAACACTTTAGCAGGCCGTTGGTGCCAGTATGGAATTAGGGGATGGATGAAGCGGAGAGCCCCGTTTGGAGTGAGGCTGCAAAGGGCATGCCAAGGGAAGTGTTCTGCTGTGCCAAGACTCGTGCTGCGCACGCTTTGTGGTTGGAGTGAGAAACAGGTTCCTTGGTGTTTTCTGCGTAACACTTTAGCAGCCCGTTGGTGCTAGTATGGAGTCAGGGGATGGATGAAGCGGAGAGCCCCGTTTGGAGTGAGGCTGCAAAGGGCATGCCAAGGGAAGTGTTCTGCTGTGCCAAGACTCGTGCTGCGCACGCTTTGTGGTTGGAGTGAGAAACAGGTTCTTTGGTGTTTTCTGCGAAACGCTTTAGCAGGCCGTTGGTGCTAGTATGGAGTCAGGGGATGGATGAAGCGGAGAGCCCCGTTTGGAGTGAGGCTGCAAAGGGCATGCCAAGGGAAGTGTTCTGCTGTGCCAAGACTCGTGCTGCGCACACTTTGTGGTTGGAGTGAGAAACAGGTTCTTTGGTGTTTTCTGCGAAACGCTTTAGCAGCCCGTTGGTGCTAGTATGGAATTAGGGGATGGATGAAGCGGAGAGCCCCGTTTGGAGTGAGGCTGCAAAGGGCATGCCAAGGAAAGTGTTCTGCTGTGCCAAGACTCGTGCTGCGCACGCTTTGTGGTTGGAGTGAGAAACAGGTTCTTTGGTGTTTTCTGCGAAACGCTTTAGCAGCCCTTTGGTGCTAGTATGGAATTAGGGGATGGAGGAAGCGGAGAGCCCCGTTTGGAGTGAGGCTGCAAAGCGCATGCCAAGGGAAGTGTTCTGCTGTGCCAAGACTCGTGCTGCGCACGCTTTGTGGTTGGAGTGAGAAACAGGTTCCTTGGTGTTTTCTGCGAAACGCTTTAGCAGCCCGTTGGTGCCAGTATGGAATTAGGGGATGGATGAAGCGGAGAGCCCCGTTTGGAGTGAGGCTGCAAAGGGCATGCCAAGGGAAGTGTTCTGCTGTGCCAAGACTCGTGCTGCGCACGCTTTGTGGTTGGAGTGAGAAACAGGTTCTTTGGTGTTTTCTGCGAAACACTTTAGCAGCCCGTTGGTGCCAGTATGGAATTAGGGGATGGATGAAGCGGAGAGCCCCGTTTGGAGTGAGGCTGCAAAGGGCATGCCAAGGGAAGTGTTCTGCTGTGCCAAGACTCGTGCTGCGCATGCTTTGTGGTTGGAGTGAGAAACAGGTTCCTTGGTGTTTTCTGCGAAACGCTTTAGCAGCCTCTTGTTGCTAGTATGGAGTTAGGGGATGGATGAAGCGGAGAGCCCCGTTTGGAGTGAGGCTGCAAAGGGCATGCCAAGGGAAGTGTTCTGCTGTGCCAAGACTCGTGCTGCGCACGCTTTGTGGTTGGAGTGAGAAACAGGTTCCTTGGTGTTTTCTGCGTAACGCTTTAGCAGCCCGTTGGTGCTAGTATGGATTTAGGGGATGGATGAAGCGGAGAGCCCCGTTTGGAGTGAGGCTACAAAGCGCATGCCAAGGGAAGTGTTCTGCTGTGCCAAGACTCGTGCTGCGCACGCTTTGTGGTTGGAGTGAGAAACAGGTTCTTTGGTGCTTTCTGCGAAACGCTTTAGCAGGCCGTTGGTGCTAGTATGGAATTAGGGGATGGATGAAGCGGAAAGCCCCGTTTGGAGTGAGACTGCAAAGGGCATGCCAAGGGAAGTGTTCTGCTGTGCCAAGACTCGTGCTGCGCACACTTTGTGGTTGGAGTGAGAAACAGGTTCCTTGGTGTTTTCTGCGAAATGCTTTAGCAGCCTGTTTATGCTAGTATGGAGTCAGGGGATGGATGAAGTGGAGAGCCCCGTTTGGAGTGAGGCTGCAAAGGGCATGCCAGGGGAAGTGTTCTGCTGTGCCAAGACTCGTGCTGCGCACGCTTTGTGGTTGGAGTGAGAAACAGGTTCTTTGGTGTTTTCTGCGAAACACTTTAGCAGCCCTTTGGTGCTAGTATGGAATTAGGGGATGGATGAAGCGGAGAGCCCCGTTTGGAGTGAGGCTGCAAAGGGCATGCCAAGGGAAGTGTTCTGCTGTGCCAAGACTCGTGCTGCGCACGCTTTGTGGTTGGAGTGAGAAACAGGTTCTTTGGTGTTTTCTGCGAAACGCTTTAGCAGGCCGTTGGTGCTAGTATGGAGTCAGGGGATGGATGAAGCGGAGAGCCCCGTTTGGAGTGAGGCTGCAAAGGGTATGCCAAGGGAAGTGTTCTGCTGTGCCAAGACTCGTGCTGCGCACGCTTTGTGGTTGGAGTGAGAAACAGGTTCTTTGGTGCTTTCTGCGAAACGCTTTAGGAGCCTGTTGGTGCTAGTATGGAGTTAGGGGATGGATGAAGCGGAGAGCCCCGTTTGGAGTGAGGCTGCAAAGGGCATGCCAAGGGAAGTGTTCTGCTGTGCCAAGACTCGTGCTGCGCACGCTTTGTGGTTGGAGTGAGAAACAGGTTCCTTGGTGTTTTCTGCGAAACGCTTTAGCAGCCCGTTGGTGCTAGTATGGAGTCAGGGGATGGATGAAGCGGAGAGCCCCGTTTGGAGTGAGGCTGCAAAGGGTATGCCAAGAGAAGTGTTCTGCTGTGCCAAGACTCGTGCTGCGCACGCTTTGTGGTTGGAGTGAGAAACAGGTTCTTTGGTGCTTTCTGCGAAACGCTTTAGCAGCCCGTTGGTGCTAGTATGGAATTAGGGGATGGATGAAGCGGAAAGCCCCGTTTGGAGTGAGACTGCAAAGGGCATGCCAAGGGAAGTGTTCTGCTGTGCCAAGACTCGTGCTGCGCACACTTTGTGGTTGGAGTGAGAAACAGGTTCTTTGGTGTTTTCTGCGAAACGCTTTAGCAGCCCGTTGGTGCTAGTATGGAATTAGGGGATGGATGAAGCGGAAAGCCCCGTTTGGAGTGAGGCTGCAAAGGGCATGCCAAGGAAAGTGTTCTGCTGTGCCAAGACTCGTGCTGCGCACGCTTTGTGGTTGGAGTGAGAAACAGGTTCTTTGGTGCTTTCTGCGAAACGCTTTAGGAGCCTGTTGGTGCTAGTATGGAGTCAGGGGATGGATGAAGCGGAGAGCCCCGTTTGGAGTGAGGCTGCAAAGGGCATGCCAAGGGAAGTGTTCTGCTGTGCCAAGACTCGTGCTGCGCACGCTTTGTGGTTGGAGTGAGAAACAGGTTCTTTGGTGTTTTCTGCGAAACACTTTAGCAGGCCGTTGGTGCCAGTATGGAATTAGGGGATGGATGAAGCGGAGAGCCCCGTTTGGAGTGAGGCTGCAAAGGGCATGCCAAGGGAAGTGTTCTGCTGTGCCAAGACTCGTGCTGCGCACGCTTTGTGGTTGGAGTGAGAAACAGGTTCCTTGGTGTTTTCTGCGTAACACTTTAGCAGCCCGTTGGTGCTAGTATGGAGTCAGGGGATGGATGAAGCGGAGAGCCCCGTTTGGAGTGAGGCTGCAAAGGGCATGCCAAGGGAAGTGTTCTGCTGTGCCAAGACTCGTGCTGCGCACGCTTTGTGGTTGGAGTGAGAAACAGGTTCCTTGGTGTTTTGTGCGTAACACTTTAGCAGCCCGTTGGTGCTACTATGGAGTCAGGGGATGGATGAAGCGGAGAGCCCCGTTTGGAGTGAGGCTGCAAAGGGCATGCCAAGGGAAGTGTTCTGCTGTGCCAAGACTCGTGCTGCGCACGCTTTGTGGTTGGTGTGAGAAACAGGTTCCTTGGTGTTTTCTGCCAAACGCTTTAGCAGCCTGTTGGTGCTAGTATGGAGTCAGGGGATGGATGAAGCGGATAGCCCCGTTTGGAGTGAGACTGCAAAGGGTATGCCAAGGGAAGTGTTCTGCTGTGCCAAGACTCGTGCTGCGCACGCTTTGTGGTTGGAGTGAGAAACAGGTTCTTTGGTGTTTTCTGCGAAACGCTTTAGCAGGCCGTTGGTGCTAGTATGGAGTCAGGGGATGGATGAAGCGGAGAGCCCCGTTTGGAGTGAGGCTGCAAAGGGCATGCCAAGGGAAGTGTTCTGCTGTGCCAAGACTCGTGCTGCGCACGCTTTGTGGTTGGAGTGAGAAACAAGTTCTTTGGTGTTTTCTGCGAAACGCTTTAGCAGCCCGTTGGTGCTAGTATGGAATTAGGGGATGGATGAAGCGGAAAGCCCCGTTTGGAGTGAGACTGCAAAGGGCATGCCAAGGGAAGTGTTCTGCTGTGCCAAGACTCGTGCTGCGCACACTTTGTGGTTGGAGTGAGAAACAGGTTCTTTGGTGTTTTCTGCGAAACGCTTTAGCAGCCCGTTGGTGCTAGTATGGAATTAGGGGATGGATGAAGCGGAGAGCCCCGTTTGGAGTGAGGCTGCAAAGGGCATGCCAAGGAAAGTGTTCTGCTGTGCCAAGACTCGTGCTGCGCACGCTTTGTGGTTGGAGTGAGAAACAGGTTCTTTGGTGTTTTCTGCGAAACGCTTTAGCAGCCCTTTGGTGCTAGTATGGAATTAGGGGATGGAGGAAGCGGAGAGCCCCGTTTGGAGTGAGGCTGCAAAGCGCATGCCAAGGGAAGTGTTCTGCTGTGCCAAGACTCGTGCTGCGCACGCTTTGTGGTTGGAGTGAGAAACAGGTTCCTTGGTGTTTTGTGCGTAACACTTTAGCAGCCCGTTGGTGCTACTATGGAGTCAGGGGATGGATGAAGCGGAGAGCCCCGTTTGGAGTGAGGCTGCAAAGGGCATGCCAAGGGAAGTGTTCTGCTGTGCCAAGACTCGTGCTGCGCACGCTTTGTGGTTGGTGTGAGAAACAGGTTCCTTGGTGTTTTCTGCCAAACGCTTTAGCAGCCTGTTGGTGCTAGTATGGAGTCAGGGGATGGATGAAGCGGATAGCCCCGTTTGGAGTGAGACTGCAAAGGGTATGCCAAGGGAAGTGTTCTGCTGTGCCAAGACTCGTGCTGCGCACGCTTTGTGGTTGGAGTGAGAAACAGGTTCTTTGGTGTTTTCTGCGAAACGCTTTAGCAGGCCGTTGGTGCTAGTATGGAGTCAGGGGATGGATGAAGCGGAGAGCCCCGTTTGGAGTGAGGCTGCAAAGGGCATGCCAAGGGAAGTGTTCTGCTGTGCCAAGACTCGTGCTGCGCACGCTTTGTGGTTGGAGTGAGAAACAAGTTCTTTGGTGTTTTCTGCGAAACGCTTTAGCAGCCCGTTGGTGCTAGTATGGAATTAGGGGATGGATGAAGCGGAAAGCCCCGTTTGGAGTGAGACTGCAAAGGGCATGCCAAGGGAAGTGTTCTGCTGTGCCAAGACTCGTGCTGCGCACACTTTGTGGTTGGAGTGAGAAACAGGTTCTTTGGTGTTTTCTGCGAAACGCTTTAGCAGCCCGTTGGTGCTAGTATGGAATTAGGGGATGGATGAAGCGGAGAGCCCCGTTTGGAGTGAGGCTGCAAAGGGCATGCCAAGGAAAGTGTTCTGCTGTGCCAAGACTCGTGCTGCGCACGCTTTGTGGTTGGAGTGAGAAACAGGTTCTTTGGTGTTTTCTGCGAAACGCTTTAGCAGCCCTTTGGTGCTAGTATGGAATTAGGGGATGGAGGAAGCGGAGAGCCCCGTTTGGAGTGAGGCTGCAAAGCGCATGCCAAGGGAAGTGTTCTGCTGTGCCAAGACTCGTGCTGCGCACGCTTTGTGGTTGGAGTGAGAAATAGGTTCCTTGGTGTTTTCTGCGAAACGCTTTAGCAGCCCGTTGGTGCCAGTATGGAATTAGGGGATGGATGAAGCGGAGAGCCCCGTTTGGAGTGAGGCTGCAAAGGGCATGCCAAGGGAAGTGTTCTGCTGTGCCAAGACTCGTGCTGCGCACGCTTTGTGGTTGGAGTGAGAAACAGGTTCTTTGGTGTTTTCTGCGAAACGCTTTAGCAGCCCGTTGGTGCCAGTATGGAATTAGGGGATGGATGAAGCGGAGAGCCCCGTTTGGAGTGAGGCTGCAAAGGGCATGCCAAGGGAAGTGTTCTGCTGTGCCAAGACTCGTGCTGCGCATGCTTTGTGGTTGGAGTGAGAAACAGGTTCCTTGGTGTTTTCTGCGAAACGCTTTAGCAGCCTCTTGTTGCTAGTATGGAGTTAGGGGATGGATGAAGCGGAGAGCCCCGTTTGGAGTGAGGCTGCAAAGGGCATGCCAAGGGAAGTGTTCTGCTGTGCCAAGACTCGTGCTGCGCACGCTTTGTGGTTGGAGTGAGAAACAGGTTCCTTGGTGTTTTCTGCGTAACGCTTTAGCAGCCCGTTGGTGCTAGTATGGATTTAGGGGATGGATGAAGCGGAGAGCCCCGTTTGGAGTGAGGCTACAAAGCGCATGCCAAGGGAAGTGTTCTGCTGTGCCAAGACTCGTGCTGCGCACGCTTTGTGGTTGGAGTGAGAAACAGGTTCTTTGGTGCTTTGTGCGAAACGCTTTAGCAGCGCGTTGGTGCTAGTATGGAATTAGGGGATGGATGAAGCGGAAAGCCCCGTTTGGAGTGAGACTGCAAAGGGCATGCCAAGGGAAGTGTTCTGCTGTGCCAAGACTCGTGCTGCGCACACTTTGTGGTTGGAGTGAGAAACAGGTTCCTTGGTGTTTTCTGCGAAACGCTTTAGCAGCCTGTTGGTGCTAGTATGGAGTCAGGGGATGGATGAAGTGGAGAGCCCCGTTTGGAGTGAGGCTGCAAAGGGCATGCCAGGGGAAGTGTTCTGCTGTGCCAAGACTCGTGCTGCGCACGCTTTGTGGTTGGAGTGAGAAACAGGTTCTTTGGTGTTTTCTGCGAAACACTTTAGCAGCCCTTTGGTGCTAGTATGGAATTAGGGGATGGATGAAGCGGAGAGCCCCGTTTGGAGTGAGGCTGCAAAGGGCATGCCAAGGGAAGTGTTCTGCTGTGCCAAGACTCGTGCTGCGCACGCTTTGTGGTTGGAGTGAGAAACAGGTTCTTTGGTGTTTTCTGCGAAACGCTTTAGCAGGCCGTTGGTGCTAGTATGGAGTCAGGGGATGGATGAAGCGGAGAGCCCCGTTTGGAGTGAGGCTGCAAAGGGTATGCCAAGGGAAGTGTTCTGCTGTGCCAAGACTCGTGCTGCGCACGCTTTGTGGTTGGAGTGAGAAACAGGTTCTTTGGTGTTTTCTGCGAAACGCTTTAGGAGCCTGTTGGTGCTAGTATGGAGTTAGGGGATGGATGAAGCGGAGAGCCCCGTTTGGAGTGAGGCTGCAAAGGGTATGCCAAGAGAAGTGTTCTGCTGTGCCAAGACTCGTGCTGCGCACGCTTTGTGGTTGGAGTGAGAAACAGGTTCTTTGGTGCTTTCTGCGAAACGCTTTAGCAGCCCGTTGCTGCTAGTATGGAGTCAGGGGATGGATGAAGCGGAGAGCCCCGTTTGGAGTGAGGCTGCAAAGGGTATGCCAAGGGAAGTGTTCTGCTGTGCCAAGACTCGTGCTGCGCACGCTTTGTGGTTGGAGTGAGAAACAGGTTCTTTGGTGCTTTCTGCGAAACGCTTTAGGAGCCCGTTGGTGCTAGTATGGAGTCAGGGGATGGATGAAGCGGAGAGCCCCGTTTGGAGTGAGGCTGCAAAGCGCATGCCAAGGGAAGTGTTCTGCTGTGCCAAGACTCGTGCTGCGCACGCTTTGTGGTTGGAGTGAGAAACAGGTTCTTTGGTGTTTTCTGCGAAACGCTTTAGCAGCCCGTTGGTGCTAGTATGGAGTCAGGGGATGGATGAAGCGGAGAGCCCCGTTTGGAGTGAGGCTGCAAAGGGCATGCAAAGGGAAGTGTTCTGCTGTGCCAAGACTCGTGCTGCGCACGCTTTGTGGTTGGAGTGAGAAACAGGTTCTTTGGTGTTTTCTGCGAAACGCTTTAGCAGCGCGTTGGTGCTAGTATGGAGTCAGGGGATTGATGAAGCGGAGAGCCCCGTTTGGAGTGAGGCTGCAAAGGGTATGCCAAGAGAAGTGTTCTGCTGTGCCAAGACGCGTGCTGCGCACGCTTTGTGGTTGGAGTGAGAAACAGGTTCTTTGGTGTTTTCTGCGAAATGCTTTAGCAGCCTGTTGGTGCTAGTATGGAGTTAGGGGATGGATGAAGCGGAGAGCCCCGTTTGGAGTGAGGCTGCAAAGGGCATGCCAAGGGAAGTGTTCTGCTGTGCCAAGACTCGTGCTGCGCACGCTTTGTGGTTGGAGTGAGAAACAGGTTCTTTGGTGTTTTCTGCGAAACGCTTTAGCAGCGTGTTGGTGCTAGTATGGAGTTAGGGGATGGATGAAGCAGAGAGCCCCGTTTGGAGTGAGGCTGCAAAGGGCATGCCAAGGGAAGTGTTCTGCTGTGCCAAGACTCGTGCTGCGCACGCTTTGTGGTTGGAGTGAGAAACAGGTTCTTTGGTGCTTTGTGCGAAACGCTTTAGCAGCGCGTTGGTGCTAGTATGGAATTAGGGGATGGATGAAGCGGAAAGCCCCGTTTGGAGTGAGACTGCAAAGGGCATGCCAAGGGAAGTGTTCTGCTGTGCCAAGACTCGTGCTGCGCACACTTTGTGGTTGGAGTGAGAAACAGGTTCCTTGGTGTTTTCTGCGAAACGCTTTAGCAGCCTGTTGGTGCTAGTATGGAGTCAGGGGATGGATGAAGTGGAGAGCCCCGTTTGGAGTGAGGCTGCAAAGGGCATGCCAGGGGAAGTGTTCTGCTGTGCCAAGACTCGTGCTGCGCACGCTTTGTGGTTGGAGTGAGAAACAGGTTCTTTGGTGTTTTCTGCGAAACACTTTAGCAGCCCTTTGGTGCTAGTATGGAATTAGGGGATGGATGAAGCGGAGAGCCCCGTTTGGAGTGAGGCTGCAAAGGGCATGCCAAGGGAAGTGTTCTGCTGTGCCAAGACTCGTGCTGCGCACGCTTTGTGGTTGGAGTGAGAAACAGGTTCTTTGGTGTTTTCTGCGAAACGCTTTAGCAGGCCGTTGGTGCTAGTATGGAGTCAGGGGATGGATGAAGCGGAGAGCCCCGTTTGGAGTGAGGCTGCAAAGGGTATGCCAAGGGAAGTGTTCTGCTGTGCCAAGACTCGTGCTGCGCACGCTTTGTGGTTGGAGTGAGAAACAGGTTCTTTGGTGTTTTCTGCGAAACGCTTTAGGAGCCTGTTGGTGCTAGTATGGAGTTAGGGGATGGATGAAGCGGAGAGCCCCGTTTGGAGTGAGGCTGCAAAGGGTATGCCAAGAGAAGTGTTCTGCTGTGCCAAGACTCGTGCTGCGCACGCTTTGTGGTTGGAGTGAGAAACAGGTTCTTTGGTGCTTTCTGCGAAACGCTTTAGCAGCCCGTTGCTGCTAGTATGGAGTCAGGGGATGGATGAAGCGGAGAGCCCCGTTTGGAGTGAGGCTGCAAAGGGTATGCCAAGGGAAGTGTTCTGCTGTGCCAAGACTCGTGCTGCGCACGCTTTGTGGTTGGAGTGAGAAACAGGTTCTTTGGTGCTTTCTGCGAAACGCTTTAGGAGCCCGTTGGTGCTAGTATGGAGTCAGGGGATGGATGAAGCGGAGAGCCCCGTTTGGAGTGAGGCTGCAAAGCGCATGCCAAGGGAAGTGTTCTGCTGTGCCAAGACTCGTGCTGCGCACGCTTTGTGGTTGGAGTGAGAAACAGGTTCTTTGGTGTTTTCTGCGAAACGCTTTAGCAGCCCGTTGGTGCTAGTATGGAGTCAGGGGATGGATGAAGCGGAGAGCCCCGTTTGGAGTGAGGCTGCAAAGGGCATGCAAAGGGAAGTGTTCTGCTGTGCCAAGACTCGTGCTGCGCACGCTTTGTGGTTGGAGTGAGAAACAGGTTCTTTGGTGTTTTCTGCGAAACGCTTTAGCAGCGCGTTGGTGCTAGTATGGAGTCAGGGGATTGATGAAGCGGAGAGCCCCGTTTGGAGTGAGGCTGCAAAGGGTATGCCAAGAGAAGTGTTCTGCTGTGCCAAGACGCGTGCTGCGCACGCTTTGTGGTTGGAGTGAGAAACAGGTTCTTTGGTGTTTTCTGCGAAATGCTTTAGCAGCCTGTTGGTGCTAGTATGGAGTTAGGGGATGGATGAAGCGGAGAGCCCCGTTTGGAGTGAGGCTGCAAAGGGCATGCCAAGGGAAGTGTTCTGCTGTGCCAAGACTCGTGCTGCGCACGCTTTGTGGTTGGAGTGAGAAACAGGTTCTTTGGTGTTTTCTGCGAAACGCTTTAGCAGCGTGTTGGTGCTAGTATGGAGTTAGGGGATGGATGAAGCAGAGAGCCCCGTTTGGAGTGAGGCTGCAAAGGGCATGCCAAGGGAAGTGTTCTGCTGTGCCAAGACTCGTGCTGCGCACGCTTTGTGGTTGGAGTGAGAAACAGGTTCTTTGGTGTTTTCTGCGAAACGCTTTAGCAGCCTCTTGGTGCTAGTATGGAGTTAGGGGATGGATGAAGCGGAGAGCCCCGTTTGGAGTGAGGCTGCAAAGGGCATGCCAAGGGAAGTGTTCTGCTGTGCCAAGACTCGTGCTGCGCACGCTTTGTGGTTGGAGTGAGAAACAGGTTCCTTGGTGTTTTCTGCGTAACGCTTTAGGAGCCTGTTGGTGCTAGTATGGAGTTAGGGGATGGATGAAGCGGAGAGCCCCGTTTGGAGTGAGGCTGCAAAGGGCATGCCAAGGGAAGTGTTCTGCTGTGCCAAGACTCGTGCTGCGCACGCTTTGTGGTTGGAGTGAGAAGCAGGTTCCTTGGTGTTTTCTGCGAAACGCTTTAGCAGCCTGTTGGTGCTAGTATGGAGTCAGGGGATGGATGAAGCGGAGAGCCCCGTTTGGAGTGAGGCTGCAAAGGGCATGCCAAGGGAAGTGTTCTGCTGTGCCAAGACTCGTGCTGCACACGCTTTGTGGTTGGAGTGAGAAACAGGTTCCTTGGTGTTTTCTGCGTAACGCTTTAGCAGCCCGTTGGTGCTAGTATGGAATTAGGGGATGGATGAAGCGGAGAGCCCCGTTTGGAGTGAGGCTGCAAAGGGCATGCCAAGGGAAGTGTTCTGCTGTGCCAAGACTCGTGCTGTGCACGCTTTGTGGTTGGAGTGAGAAACAGGTTCTTTGGTGTTTTCTGCGAAACGCTTTAGCAGCCCTTTGGTGCTAGTATGGAATTAGGGGATGGAGGAAGCGGAGAGCCCCGTTTGGAGTGAGGCTGCAAAGGGCATGCCAAGGGAAGTGTTCTGCTGTGCCAAGACTCGTGCTGCGCACGCTTTGTGGTTGGAGTGAGAAACAGGTTCTTTGGTGTTTTCTGCGAAACGCTTTAGCAGGCCGTTGGTGCTAGTATGGAGTCAGGGGATGGATGAAGCGGAGAGCCCCGTTTGGAGTGAGGCTGCAAAGGGTATGCCAAGGGAAGTGTTCTGCTGTGCCAAGACTCGTGCTGCGCACGCTTTGTGGTTGGAGTGAGAAACAGGTTCTTTGGTGCTTTCTGCGAAACGCTTTAGGAGCCTCTTGGTGCTAGTATGGAGTTAGGGGATGGATGAAGCGGAGAGCCCCGTTTGGAGTGAGGCTGCAAAGGGCATGCCAAGGGAAGTGTTCTGCTGTGCCAAGACTCGTGCTGCGCACGCTTTGTGGTTGGAGTGAGAAACAGGTTCTTTGGTGTTTTCTGCGAAACGCTTTAGCAGCGCGTTGGTGCTAGTATGGAGTCAGGGGATGGATGAAGCGGAGAGCCCCGTTTGGAGTGAGGCTGCAAAGGGTATGCCAAGAGAAGTGTTCTGCTGTGCCAAGACTCGTGCTGCGCACGCTTTGTGGTTGGAGTGAGAAACAGGTTCTTTGGTGCTTTCTGCGAAACGCTTTAGCAGCCCGTTGGTGCCAGAATGGAATTAGGGGATGGATGAAGCGGAGAGCCCCGTTTGGAGTGAGGCTGCAAAGGGCATGCCAAGGGAAGTGTTCTGCTGTGCCAAGACTCGTGCTGCGCACGCTTTGTGGTTGGAGTGAGAAACAGGTTCTTTGGTGTTTTCTGCGAAACGCTTTAGCAGCCTGTTGGTGCTAGTATGGAGTTAGGGGATGGATGAAGCGGAGAGCCCCGTTTGGAGTGAGGCTGCAAAGGGCATGCCAAGGGAAGTGTTCTGCTGTGCCAAGACTCGTGCTGCGCACGCTTTGTGGTTGGAGTGAGAAACAGGTTCCTTGGTGTTTTCTGCGTAACGCTTTAGCAGCCCGTTGGTGCTAGTATGGAGTTAGGGGATGGATGAAGCGGAGAGCCCCGTTTGGAGTGAGGATGCAAAGCGCATGCCAAGGGAAGTGTTCTGCTATGCCAAGACTCGTGCTGCGCACGCTTTGTGGTTGGAGTGAGAAGCAGGTTCCTTGGTGTTTTCTGCGAAACGCTTTAGCAGCCTGTTGGTGCTAGTATGGAGTCAGGGGATGGAGGAAGCGGAGAGCCCCGTTTGGAGTGAGGCTGCAAAGGGCATGCCAAGGGAAGTGTTCTGCTGTGCCAAGACTCGTGCTGCGCACGCTTTGTGGTTGGAGTGAGAAACAGGTTCTTTGGTGTTTTCTGCGAAACGCTTTAGCAGGCCGTTGGTGCTAGTATGGAGTCAGGGGATGGATGAAGCGGAGAGCCCCGTTTGGAGTGAGGCTGCAAAGGGCATGCCAAGGGAAGTGTTCTGCTGTGCCAAGACTCGTGCTGCGCACGCTTTGTGGTTGGAGTGAGAAACAGGTTCTTTGGTGCTTTCTGCGAAACGCTTTAGGAGCCTGTTGGTGCTAGTATGGAGTTAGGGGATGGATGAAGCGGAGAGCCCCGTTTGGAGTGAGGCTGCAAAGGGCATGCCAAGGGAAGTGTTCTGCTGTGCCAAGACTCGTGCTGCGCACGCTTTGTGGTTGGAGTGAGAAACAGGTTCTTTGGTGTTTTCTGCGAAACGCTTTAGCAGCGTGTTGGTGCTAGTATGGAGTTAGGGGATGGATGAAGCAGAGAGCCCCGTTTGGAGTGAGGCTGCAAAGGGCATGCCAAGGGAAGTGTTCTGCTGTGCCAAGACTCGTGCTGCGCACGCTTTGTGGTTGGAGTGAGAAACAGGTTCTTTGGTGTTTTCTGCGAAACGCTTTAGCAGCCTCTTGGTGCTAGTATGGAGTTAGGGGATGGATGAAGCGGAGAGCCCCGTTTGGAGTGAGGCTGCAAAGGGCATGCCAAGGGAAGTGTTCTGCTGTGCCAAGACTCGTGCTGCGCACGCTTTGTGGTTGGAGTGAGAAACAGGTTCTTTGGTGCTTTCTGCGAAACGCTTTAGCAGCCTCTTGGTGCTAGTATGGAGTTAGGGGATGGATGAAGCGGAGAGCCCCGTTTGGAGTGAGGCTGCAAAGGGCATGCCAAGGGAAGTGTTCTGCTGTGCCAAGACTCGTGCTGCGCACGCTTTGTGGTTGGAGTGAGAAACAGGTTCCTTGGTGTTTTCTGCGTAACGCTTTAGGAGCCTGTTGGTGCTAGTATGGAGTTAGGGGATGGATGAAGCGGAGAGCCCCGTTTGGAGTGAGGCTGCAAAGGGCATGCCAAGGGAAGTGTTCTGCTGTGCCAAGACTCGTGCTGCGCACGCTTTGTGGTTGGAGTGAGAAGCAGGTTCCTTGGTGTTTTCTGCGAAACGCTTTAGCAGCCTGTTGGTGCTAGTATGGAGTCAGGGGATGGATGAAGCGGAGAGCCCCGTTTGGAGTGAGGCTGCAAAGGGCATGCCAAGGGAAGTGTTCTGCTGTGCCAAGACTCGTGCTGCACACGCTTTGTGGTTGGAGTGAGAAACAGGTTCCTTGGTGTTTTCTGCGTAACGCTTTAGCAGCCCGTTGGTGCTAGTATGGAATTAGGGGATGGATGAAGCGGAGAGCCCCGTTTGGAGTGAGGCTGCAAAGGGCATGCCAAGGGAAGTGTTCTGCTGTGCCAAGACTCGTGCTGTGCACGCTTTGTGGTTGGAGTGAGAAACAGGTTCTTTGGTGTTTTCTGCGAAACGCTTTAGCAGCCCTTTGGTGCTAGTATGGAATTAGGGGATGGAGGAAGCGGAGAGCCCCGTTTGGAGTGAGGCTGCAAAGGGCATGCCAAGGGAAGTGTTCTGCTGTGCCAAGACTCGTGCTGCGCACGCTTTGTGGTTGGAGTGAGAAACAGGTTCTTTGGTGTTTTCTGCGAAACGCTTTAGCAGGCCGTTGGTGCTAGTATGGAGTCAGGGGATGGATGAAGCGGAGAGCCCCGTTTGGAGTGAGGCTGCAAAGGGTATGCCAAGGGAAGTGTTCTGCTGTGCCAAGACTCGTGCTGCGCACGCTTTGTGGTTGGAGTGAGAAACAGGTTCTTTGGTGCTTTCTGCGAAACGCTTTAGGAGCCTCTTGGTGCTAGTATGGAGTTAGGGGATGGATGAAGCGGAGAGCCCCGTTTGGAGTGAGGCTGCAAAGGGCATGCCAAGGGAAGTGTTCTGCTGTGCCAAGACTCGTGCTGCGCACGCTTTGTGGTTGGAGTGAGAAACAGGTTCTTTGGTGTTTTCTGCGAAACGCTTTAGCAGCGCGTTGGTGCTAGTATGGAGTCAGGGGATGGATGAAGCGGAGAGCCCCGTTTGGAGTGAGGCTGCAAAGGGTATGCCAAGAGAAGTGTTCTGCTGTGCCAAGACTCGTGCTGCGCACGCTTTGTGGTTGGAGTGAGAAACAGGTTCTTTGGTGCTTTCTGCGAAACGCTTTAGCAGCCCGTTGGTGCCAGAATGGAATTAGGGGATGGATGAAGCGGAGAGCCCCGTTTGGAGTGAGGCTGCAAAGGGCATGCCAAGGGAAGTGTTCTGCTGTGCCAAGACTCGTGCTGCGCACGCTTTGTGGTTGGAGTGAGAAACAGGTTCTTTGGTGTTTTCTGCGAAACGCTTTAGCAGCCTGTTGGTGCTAGTATGGAGTTAGGGGATGGATGAAGCGGAGAGCCCCGTTTGGAGTGAGGCTGCAAAGGGCATGCCAAGGGAAGTGTTCTGCTGTGCCAAGACTCGTGCTGCGCACGCTTTGTGGTTGGAGTGAGAAACAGGTTCCTTGGTGTTTTCTGCGTAACGCTTTAGCAGCCCGTTGGTGCTAGTATGGAGTTAGGGGATGGATGAAGCGGAGAGCCCCGTTTGGAGTGAGGATGCAAAGCGCATGCCAAGGGAAGTGTTCTGCTATGCCAAGACTCGTGCTGCGCACGCTTTGTGGTTGGAGTGAGAAGCAGGTTCCTTGGTGTTTTCTGCGAAACGCTTTAGCAGCCTGTTGGTGCTAGTATGGAGTCAGGGGATGGAGGAAGCGGAGAGCCCCGTTTGGAGTGAGGCTGCAAAGGGCATGCCAAGGGAAGTGTTCTGCTGTGCCAAGACTCGTGCTGCGCACGCTTTGTGGTTGGAGTGAGAAACAGGTTCTTTGGTGTTTTCTGCGAAACGCTTTAGCAGGCCGTTGGTGCTAGTATGGAGTCAGGGGATGGATGAAGCGGAGAGCCCCGTTTGGAGTGAGGCTGCAAAGGGCATGCCAAGGGAAGTGTTCTGCTGTGCCAAGACTCGTGCTGCGCACGCTTTGTGGTTGGAGTGAGAAACAGGTTCTTTGGTGCTTTCTGCGAAACGCTTTAGGAGCCTGTTGGTGCTAGTATGGAGTTAGGGGATGGATGAAGCGGAGAGCCCCGTTTGGAGTGAGGCTGCAAAGGGCATGCCAAGGGAAGTGTTCTGCTGTGCCAAGACTCGTGCTGCGCACGCTTTGTGGTTGGAGTGAGAAACAGGTTCTTTGGTGTTTTCTGCGAAACGCTTTAGCAGCCCGTTGGTGCTAGTATGGAGTCAGGGGATGGATGAAGCGGAGAGCCCCGTTTGGAGTGAGGCTGCAAAGCGCATGCCAAGGGAAGTGTTCTGCTGTGCCAAGACTCGTGCTGCGCACGCTTTGTGGTTGGAGTGAGAAACAGGTTCCTTGGGGTTTTCTGCGAAACGCTTTAGCAGCCTGTTGGTGCTAGTATGGAGTCAGGGGATGGATGAAGTGGAGAGCCCCGTTTGGAGTGAGTCTGTAAAGGGCATGCCAATGGAAGTGTTCTGCTGTGCCAAGACTCGTGCTGCGCACGCTTTGTGGTTGGAGTGAGAAACAGGTTCTTTGGTGCTTTGTGCGAAACGCTTTAGCAGCGCGTTGGTGCTAGTATGGAATTAGGGGATGGATGAAGCGGAAAGCCCCGTTTGGAGTGAGACTGCAAAGGGCATGCCAAGGGAAGTGTTCTGCTGTGCCAAGACTCGTGCTGCGCACACTTTGTGGTTGGAGTGAGAAACAGGTTCCTTGGTGTTTTCTGCGAAACGCTTTAGCAGCCTGTTGGTGCTAGTATGGAGTCAGGGGATGGATGAAGTGGAGAGCCCCGTTTGGAGTGAGGCTGCAAAGGGCATGCCAGGGGAAGTGTTCTGCTGTGCCAAGACTCGTGCTGCGCACGCTTTGTGGTTGGAGTGAGAAACAGGTTCTTTGGTGTTTTCTGCGAAACACTTTAGCAGCCCTTTGGTGCTAGTATGGAATTAGGGGATGGATGAAGCGGAGAGCCCCGTTTGGAGTGAGGCTGCAAAGGGCATGCCAAGGGAAGTGTTCTGCTGTGCCAAGACTCGTGCTGCGCACGCTTTGTGGTTGGAGTGAGAAACAGGTTCTTTGGTGTTTTCTGCGAAACGCTTTAGCAGGCCGTTGGTGCTAGTATGGAGTCAGGGGATGGATGAAGCGGAGAGCCCCGTTTGGAGTGAGGCTGCAAAGGGTATGCCAAGGGAAGTGTTCTGCTGTGCCAAGACTCGTGCTGCGCACGCTTTGTGGTTGGAGTGAGAAACAGGTTCTTTGGTGTTTTCTGCGAAACGCTTTAGGAGCCTGTTGGTGCTAGTATGGAGTTAGGGGATGGATGAAGCGGAGAGCCCCGTTTGGAGTGAGGCTGCAAAGGGTATGCCAAGAGAAGTGTTCTGCTGTGCCAAGACTCGTGCTGCGCACGCTTTGTGGTTGGAGTGAGAAACAGGTTCTTTGGTGTTTTCTGCGAAACGCTTTAGCAGCGCGTTGGTGCTAGTATGGAGTCAGGGGATGGATGAAGCGGAGAGCCCCGTTTGGAGTGAGGCTGCAAAGGGTATGCCAAGAGAAGTGTTCTGCTGTGCCAAGACTCGTGCTGCGCACGCTTTGTGGTTGGAGTGAGAAACAGGTTCTTTGGTGCTTTCTGCGAAACGCTTTAGCAGCCCGTTGGTGCCAGAATGGAATTAGGGGATGGATGAAGCGGAGAGCCCCGTTTGGAGTGAGGCTGCAAAGGGCATGCCAAGGGAAGTGTTCTGCTGTGCCAAGACTCGTGCTGCGCACGCTTTGTGGTTGGAGTGAGAAACAGGTTCTTTGGTGTTTTCTGCGAAACGCTTTAGCAGCCTGTTGGTGCTAGTATGGAGTTAGGGGATGGATGAAGCGGAGAGCCCCGTTTGGAGTGAGGCTGCAAAGGGCATGCCAAGGGAAGTGTTCTGCTGTGCCAAGACTCGTGCTGCGCACGCTTTGTGGTTGGAGTGAGAAACAGGTTCCTTGGTGTTTTCTGCGTAACGCTTTAGCAGCCCGTTGGTGCTAGTATGGAGTTAGGGGATGGATGAAGCGGAGAGCCCCGTTTGGAGTGAGGATGCAAAGCGCATGCCAAGGGAAGTGTTCTGCTATGCCAAGACTCGTGCTGCGCACGCTTTGTGGTTGGAGTGAGAAGCAGGTTCCTTGGTGTTTTCTGCGAAACGCTTTAGCAGCCTGTTGGTGCTAGTATGGAGTCAGGGGATGGAGGAAGCGGAGAGCCCCGTTTGGAGTGAGGCTGCAAAGGGCATGCCAAGGGAAGTGTTCTGCTGTGCCAAGACTCGTGCTGCGCACGCTTTGTGGTTGGAGTGAGAAACAGGTTCTTTGGTGTTTTCTGCGAAACGCTTTAGCAGGCCGTTGGTGCTAGTATGGAGTCAGGGGATGGATGAAGCGGAGAGCCCCGTTTGGAGTGAGGCTGCAAAGGGCATGCCAAGGGAAGTGTTCTGCTGTGCCAAGACTCGTGCTGCGCACGCTTTGTGGTTGGAGTGAGAAACAGGTTCTTTGGTGCTTTCTGCGAAACGCTTTAGGAGCCTGTTGGTGCTAGTATGGAGTTAGGGGATGGATGAAGCGGAGAGCCCCGTTTGGAGTGAGGCTGCAAAGGGCATGCCAAGGGAAGTGTTCTGCTGTGCCAAGACTCGTGCTGCGCACGCTTTGTGGTTGGAGTGAGAAACAGGTTCTTTGGTGTTTTCTGCGAAACGCTTTAGCAGCCCGTTGGTGCTAGTATGGAGTCAGGGGATGGATGAAGCGGAGAGCCCCGTTTGGAGTGAGGCTGCAAAGCGCATGCCAAGGGAAGTGTTCTGCTGTGCCAAGACTCGTGCTGCGCACGCTTTGTGGTTGGAGTGAGAAACAGGTTCCTTGGGGTTTTCTGCGAAACGCTTTAGCAGCCTGTTGGTGCTAGTATGGAGTCAGGGGATGGATGAAGTGGAGAGCCCCGTTTGGAGTGAGTCTGTAAAGGGCATGCCAATGGAAGTGTTCTGCTGTGCCAAGACTCGTGCTGCGCACGCTTTGTGGTTGGAGTGAGAAACAGGTTCTTTGGTGCTTTGTGCGAAACGCTTTAGCAGCGCGTTGGTGCTAGTATGGAATTAGGGGATGGATGAAGCGGAAAGCCCCGTTTGGAGTGAGACTGCAAAGGGCATGCCAAGGGAAGTGTTCTGCTGTGCCAAGACTCGTGCTGCGCACACTTTGTGGTTGGAGTGAGAAACAGGTTCCTTGGTGTTTTCTGCGAAACGCTTTAGCAGCCTGTTGGTGCTAGTATGGAGTCAGGGGATGGATGAAGTGGAGAGCCCCGTTTGGAGTGAGGCTGCAAAGGGCATGCCAGGGGAAGTGTTCTGCTGTGCCAAGACTCGTGCTGCGCACGCTTTGTGGTTGGAGTGAGAAACAGGTTCTTTGGTGTTTTCTGCGAAACACTTTAGCAGCCCTTTGGTGCTAGTATGGAATTAGGGGATGGATGAAGCGGAGAGCCCCGTTTGGAGTGAGGCTGCAAAGGGCATGCCAAGGGAAGTGTTCTGCTGTGCCAAGACTCGTGCTGCGCACGCTTTGTGGTTGGAGTGAGAAACAGGTTCTTTGGTGTTTTCTGCGAAACGCTTTAGCAGGCCGTTGGTGCTAGTATGGAGTCAGGGGATGGATGAAGCGGAGAGCCCCGTTTGGAGTGAGGCTGCAAAGGGTATGCCAAGGGAAGTGTTCTGCTGTGCCAAGACTCGTGCTGCGCACGCTTTGTGGTTGGAGTGAGAAACAGGTTCTTTGGTGTTTTCTGCGAAACGCTTTAGGAGCCTGTTGGTGCTAGTATGGAGTTAGGGGATGGATGAAGCGGAGAGCCCCGTTTGGAGTGAGGCTGCAAAGGGTATGCCAAGAGAAGTGTTCTGCTGTGCCAAGACTCGTGCTGCGCACGCTTTGTGGTTGGAGTGAGAAACAGGTTCTTTGGTGCTTTCTGCGAAACGCTTTAGCAGCCCGTTGCTGCTAGTATGGAGTCAGGGGATGGATGAAGCGGAGAGCCCCGTTTGGAGTGAGGCTGCAAAGGGTATGCCAAGGGAAGTGTTCTGCTGTGCCAAGACTCGTGCTGCGCACGCTTTGTGGTTGGAGTGAGAAACAGGTTCTTTGGTGCTTTCTGCGAAACGCTTTAGGAGCCCGTTGGTGCTAGTATGGAGTCAGGGGATGGATGAAGCGGAGAGCCCCGTTTGGAGTGAGGCTGCAAAGCGCATGCCAAGGGAAGTGTTCTGCTGTGCCAAGACTCGTGCTGCGCACGCTTTGTGGTTGGAGTGAGAAACAGGTTCTTTGGTGTTTTCTGCGAAACGCTTTAGCAGCCCGTTGGTGCTAGTATGGAGTCAGGGGATGGATGAAGCGGAGAGCCCCGTTTGGAGTGAGGCTGCAAAGGGCATGCAAAGGGAAGTGTTCTGCTGTGCCAAGACTCGTGCTGCGCACGCTTTGTGGTTGGAGTGAGAAACAGGTTCTTTGGTGTTTTCTGCGAAACGCTTTAGCAGCGCGTTGGTGCTAGTATGGAGTCAGGGGATTGATGAAGCGGAGAGCCCCGTTTGGAGTGAGGCTGCAAAGGGTATGCCAAGAGAAGTGTTCTGCTGTGCCAAGACGCGTGCTGCGCACGCTTTGTGGTTGGAGTGAGAAACAGGTTCTTTGGTGTTTTCTGCGAAATGCTTTAGCAGCCTGTTGGTGCTAGTATGGAGTTAGGGGATGGATGAAGCGGAGAGCCCCGTTTGGAGTGAGGCTGCAAAGGGCATGCCAAGGGAAGTGTTCTGCTGTGCCAAGACTCGTGCTGCGCACGCTTTGTGGTTGGAGTGAGAAACAGGTTCTTTGGTGTTTTCTGCGAAACGCTTTAGCAGCGTGTTGGTGCTAGTATGGAGTTAGGGGATGGATGAAGCAGAGAGCCCCGTTTGGAGTGAGGCTGCAAAGGGCATGCCAAGGGAAGTGTTCTGCTGTGCCAAGACTCGTGCTGCGCACGCTTTGTGGTTGGAGTGAGAAACAGGTTCTTTGGTGTTTTCTGCGAAACGCTTTAGCAGCCTCTTGGTGCTAGTATGGAGTTAGGGGATGGATGAAGCGGAGAGCCCCGTTTGGAGTGAGGCTGCAAAGGGCATGCCAAGGGAAGTGTTCTGCTGTGCCAAGACTCGTGCTGCGCACGCTTTGTGGTTGGAGTGAGAAACAGGTTCCTTGGTGTTTTCTGCGTAACGCTTTAGGAGCCTGTTGGTGCTAGTATGGAGTTAGGGGATGGATGAAGCGGAGAGCCCCGTTTGGAGTGAGGCTGCAAAGGGCATGCCAAGGGAAGTGTTCTGCTGTGCCAAGACTCGTGCTGCGCACGCTTTGTGGTTGGAGTGAGAAGCAGGTTCCTTGGTGTTTTCTGCGAAACGCTTTAGCAGCCTGTTGGTGCTAGTATGGAGTCAGGGGATGGATGAAGCGGAGAGCCCCGTTTGGAGTGAGGCTGCAAAGGGCATGCCAAGGGAAGTGTTCTGCTGTGCCAAGACTCGTGCTGCACACGCTTTGTGGTTGGAGTGAGAAACAGGTTCCTTGGTGTTTTCTGCGTAACGCTTTAGCAGCCCGTTGGTGCTAGTATGGAATTAGGGGATGGATGAAGCGGAGAGCCCCGTTTGGAGTGAGGCTGCAAAGGGCATGCCAAGGGAAGTGTTCTGCTGTGCCAAGACTCGTGCTGTGCACGCTTTGTGGTTGGAGTGAGAAACAGGTTCTTTGGTGTTTTCTGCGAAACGCTTTAGCAGCCCTTTGGTGCTAGTATGGAATTAGGGGATGGAGGAAGCGGAGAGCCCCGTTTGGAGTGAGGCTGCAAAGGGCATGCCAAGGGAAGTGTTCTGCTGTGCCAAGACTCGTGCTGCGCACGCTTTGTGGTTGGAGTGAGAAACAGGTTCTTTGGTGTTTTCTGCGAAACGCTTTAGCAGGCCGTTGGTGCTAGTATGGAGTCAGGGGATGGATGAAGCGGAGAGCCCCGTTTGGAGTGAGGCTGCAAAGGGTATGCCAAGGGAAGTGTTCTGCTGTGCCAAGACTCGTGCTGCGCACGCTTTGTGGTTGGAGTGAGAAACAGGTTCTTTGGTGCTTTCTGCGAAACGCTTTAGGAGCCTCTTGGTGCTAGTATGGAGTTAGGGGATGGATGAAGCGGAGAGCCCCGTTTGGAGTGAGGCTGCAAAGGGCATGCCAAGGGAAGTGTTCTGCTGTGCCAAGACTCGTGCTGCGCACGCTTTGTGGTTGGAGTGAGAAACAGGTTCTTTGGTGTTTTCTGCGAAACGCTTTAGCAGCGCGTTGGTGCTAGTATGGAGTCAGGGGATGGATGAAGCGGAGAGCCCCGTTTGGAGTGAGGCTGCAAAGGGTATGCCAAGAGAAGTGTTCTGCTGTGCCAAGACTCGTGCTGCGCACGCTTTGTGGTTGGAGTGAGAAACAGGTTCTTTGGTGCTTTCTGCGAAACGCTTTAGCAGCCCGTTGGTGCCAGAATGGAATTAGGGGATGGATGAAGCGGAGAGCCCCGTTTGGAGTGAGGCTGCAAAGGGCATGCCAAGGGAAGTGTTCTGCTGTGCCAAGACTCGTGCTGCGCACGCTTTGTGGTTGGAGTGAGAAACAGGTTCTTTGGTGTTTTCTGCGAAACGCTTTAGCAGCCCGTTGGTGCTAGTATGGAGTTAGGGGATGGATGAAGCGGAGAGCCCCGTTTGGAGTGAGGCTGCAAAGGGCATGCCAAGGGAAGTGTTCTGCTGTGCCAAGACTCGTGCTGCGCACGCTTTGTGGTTGGAGTGAGAAACAGGTTCCTTGGTGTTTTCTGCGTAACGCTTTAGCAGCCCGTTGGTGCTAGTATGGAGTTAGGGGATGGATGAAGCGGAGAGCCCCGTTTGGAGTGAGGATGCAAAGCGCATGCCAAGGGAAGTGTTCTGCTATGCCAAGACTCGTGCTGCGCACAGCTTTGTGGTTGGAGTGAGAAGCAGGTTCCTTGGTGTTTTCTGCGAAACGCTTTAGCAGCCTGTTGGTGCTAGTATGGAGTCAGGGGATGGAGGAAGCGGAGAGCCCCGTTTGGAGTGAGGCTGCAAAGGGCATGCCAAGGGAAGTGTTCTGCTGTGCCAAGACTCGTGCTGCGCACGCTTTGTGGTTGGAGTGAGAAACAGGTTCTTTGGTGTTTTCTGCGAAACGCTTTAGCAGGCCGTTGGTGCTAGTATGGAGTCAGGGGATGGATGAAGCGGAGAGCCCCGTTTGGAGTGAGGCTGCAAAGGGCATGCCAAGGGAAGTGTTCTGCTGTGCCAAGACTCGTGCTGCGCACGCTTTGTGGTTGGAGTGAGAAACAGGTTCTTTGGTGCTTTCTGCGAAACGCTTTAGGAGCCTGTTGGTGCTAGTATGGAGTTAGGGGATGGATGAAGCGGAGAGCCCCGTTTGGAGTAGGCTGCAAAGGGCATGCCAAGGGAAGTGTTCTGCTGTGCCAAGACTCGTGCTGCGCACGCTTTGTGGTTGGAGTGAGAAACAGGTTCTTTGGTGTTTTCTGCGAAACGCTTTAGCAGCCCGTTGGTGCTAGTATGGAGTCAGGGGATGGATGAAGCGGAGAGCCCCGTTTGGAGTGAGGCTGCAAAGCGCATGCCAAGGGAAGTGTTCTGCTGTGCCAAGACTCGTGCTGCGCACGCTTTGTGGTTGGAGTGAGAAACAGGTTCCTTGGGGTTTTCTGCGAAACGCTTTAGCAGCCTGTTGGTGCTAGTATGGAGTCAGGGGATGGATGAAGTGGAGAGCCCCGTTTGGAGTGAGTCTGTAAAGGGCATGCCAATGGAAGTGTTCTGCTGTGCCAAGACTCGTGCTGCGCACGCTTTGTGGTTGGAGTGAGAAACAGGTTCTTTGGTGTTTTCTGCGAAACGCTTTAGCAGCGCGTTGGTGCTAGTATGGAGTCAGGGGATGGATGAAGCGGAGAGCCCCGTTTGGAGTGAGGCTGCAAAGGGCATGCCAAGGGAAGTGTTCTGCTGTGCCAAGACTCGTGCTGCGCACGCTTTGTGGTTGGAGTGAGAAACAGGTTCTTTGGTGTTTTCTGCGAAACGCTTTAGCAGCCCTTTGGTGCTAGTATGGAATTAGGGGATGGAGGAAGCGGAGAGCCCCGTTTGGAGTGAGGCTGCAAAGGGCATGCCAAGGGAAGTGTTCTGCTGTGCCAAGACTCGTGCTGCGCACGCTTTGTGGTTGGAGTGAGAAACAGGTTCCTTGGTGTTTTCTGCGAAACGCTTTAGCAGCCCTTTGGTGCTAGTATGGAATTAGGGGATGGAGGAAGCGGAGAGCCCCGTTTGGAGTGAGGCTGCAAAGGGCATGCCAAGGGAAGTGTTCTGCTGTGCCAAGACTCGTGCTGCGCACGCTTTGTGGTTGGAGTGAGAAACAGGTTCTTTGGTGTTTTCTGCGAAACGCTTTAGCAGCGCGTTGGTGCTAGTATGGAGTCAGGGGATGGATGAAGCGGAGAGCCCCGTTTGGAGTGAGGCTGCAAAGGGCATGCCAAGGGAAGTGTTCTGCTGTGCCAAGACTCGTGCTGCGCACGCTTTGTGGTTGGAGTGAGAAACAGGTTCCTTGGTGTTTTCTGCGAAACGCTTTAGCAGCCCTTTGGTGCTAGTATGGAATTAGGGGATGGATGAAGCGGAGAGCCCCGTTTGGAGTGAGGCTGCAAAGGGCATGCCAAGGGAAGTGTTCTGCTGTGCCAAGACTCGTGCTGCGCACGCTTTGTGGTTGGAGTGAGAAACAGGTTCTTTGGTGTTTTCTGCGAAACGCTTTAGCAGCCCGTTGGTGCTAGTATGGAGTCAGGGGATGGATGAAGCGGAGAGCCCCGTTTGGAGTGAGGCTGCAAAGCGCATGCCAAGGGAAGTGTTCTGCTGTGCCAAGACTCGTGCTGCGCACGCTTTGTGATTGGAGTGAGAAACAGGTTCCTTGGGGTTTTCTGCGAAACGCTTTAGCAGCCTGTTGGTGCTAGTATGGAGTCAGGGGATGGATGAAGTGGAGAGCCCCGTTTGGAGTGAGTCTGCAAAGGGCATGCCAATGGAAGTGTTCTGCTGTGCCAAGACTCGTGCTGCGCACGCTTTGTGGTTGGAGTGAGAAACAGGTTCTTTGGTGTTTTCTGCGAAACGCTTTAGCAGCGCGTTGGTGCTAGTATGGAGTCAGGGGATGGATGAAGCGGAGAGCCCCGTTTGGAGTGAGGCTGCAAAGGGCATGCCAAGGGAAGTGTTCTGCTGTGCCAAGACTCGTGCTGCGCACGCTTTGTGGTTGGAGTGAGAAACAGGTTCTTTGTTGTTTTCTGCGAAACGCTTTAGCAGCGCGTTGGTGCTAGTATGGAGTCAGGGGATGGATGAAGCGGAGAGCCCCGTTTGGAGTGAGGCTGCAAAGGGCATGCCAAGGGAAGTGTTCTGCTGTGCCAAGACTCGTGCTGCGCACGCTTTGTGGTTGGAGTGAGAAACAGGTTCCTTGGTGTTTTCTGCGAAACGCTTTAGCAGCCCTTTGGTGCTAGTATGGAATTAGGGGATGGAGGAAGCGGAGAGCCCCGTTTGGAGTGAGGCTGCAAAGGGCATGCCAAGGGAAGTGTTCTGCTGTGCCAAGACTCGTGCTGCGCACGCTTTGTGGTTGGAGTGAGAAACAGGTTCTTTGGTGTTTTCTGCGTAACGCTTTAGCAGCCCGTTGGTGCTAGTATGGAGTCAGGGGATGGATGAAGCGGAGAGCCCCGTTTGGAGTGAGGCTGCAAAGCGCATGCCAAGGGAAGTGTTCTGCTGTGCCAAGACTCGTGCTGCGCACAGCTTTGTGGTTGGAGTGAGAAACAGGTTCCTTGGTGTTTTCTGCGAAACGCTTTAGCAGCCTGTTGGTGCTAGTATGGAGTCAGGGGATGGATGAAGTGGAGAGCCCCGTTTGGAGTGAGTCTGCAAAGGGCATGCCAAGGGAAGTGTTCTGCTGTGCCAAGACTCGTGCTGCGCACGCTTTGTGTTGGAGTGAGAAACAGGTTCTTTGGTGTTTTCTGCGAAACGCTTTAGCAGCCCGTTGGTGCTAGTATGGAGTCAGGGGATGGATGAAGCGGAGAGCCCCGTTTGGAGTGAGGCTGCAAAGGGCATGCCAAGGGAAGTGTTCTGCTGTGCCAAGACTCGTGCTGCGCACGCTTTGTGGTTGGAGTGAGAAACAGGTTCTTTGGTGTTTTCTGCGAAACGCTTTAGCAGCCCGTTGGTGCTAGTATGGAATTAGGGGATGGAGGAAGCGGAGAGCCCCGTTTGGAGTGAGGCTGCAAAGGGCATGCCAAGGGAAGTGTTCTGCTGTGCCAAGACTCGTGCTGCGCACGCTTTGTGGTTGGAGTGAGAAACAGGTTCCTTGGTGTTTTCTGCGAAACGCTTTAGCAGCCCTTTGGTGCTAGTATGGAATTAGGGGATGGAGGAAGCGGAGAGCCCCGTTTGGAGTGAGGCTGCAAAGGGCATGCCAAGGGAAGTGTTCTGCTGTGCCAAGACTCGTGCTGCGCACGCTTTGTGGTTGGAGTGAGAAACAGGTTCTTTGGTGTTTTCTGCGAAACGCTTTAGCAGCGCGTTGGTGCTAGTATGGAGTCAGGGGATGGATGAAGCGGAGAGCCCCGTTTGGAGTGAGGCTGCAAAGGGCATGCCAAGGGAAGTGTTCTGCTGTGCCAAGACTCGTGCTGCGCACGCTTTGTGGTTGGAGTGAGAAACAGGTTCCTTGGTGTTTTCTGCGAAACGCTTTAGCAGCCCGTTGGTGCTAGTATGGAATTAGGGGATGGATGAAGCGGAGAGCCCCGTTTGGAGTGAGGCTGCAAAGGGCATGCCAAGGGAAGTGTTCTGCTGTGCCAAGACTCGTGCTGCGCACGCTTTGTGGTTGGAGTGAGAAACAGGTTCCTTGGTGTTTTCTGCGAAACGCTTTAGCAGCCCTTTGGTGCTAGTATGGAATTAGGGGATGGAGGAAGCGGAGAGCCCCGTTTGGAGTGAGGCTGCAAAGGGCATGCCAAGGGAAGTGTTCTGCTGTGCCAAGACTCGTGCTGCGCACGCTTTGTGGTTGGAGTGAGAAACAGGTTCTTTGGTGTTTTCTGCGAAACGCTTTAGCAGCCCGTTGGTGCTAGTATGGAGTCAGGGGATGGATGAAGCGGAGAGCCCCGTTTGGAGTGAGGCTGCAAAGCGCATGCCAAGGGAAGTGTTCTGCTGTGCCAAGACTCGTGCTGCGCACGCTTTGTGGTTGGAGTGAGAAACAGGTTCTTTGGTGTTTTCTGCGAAACGCTTTAGCAGCCCGTTGGTGCTAGTATGGAGTCAGGGGATGGATGAAGCGGAGAGCCCCGTTTGGAGTGAGGCTGCAAAGGGCATGCCAAGGGAAGTGTTCTGCTGTGCCAAGACTCGTGCTGCGCACGCTTTGTGGTTGGAGTGAGAAACAGGTTCTTTGGTGTTTTCTGCGAAACGCTTTAGCAGCCTGTTGGTGCTAGTATGGAGTTAGGGGATGGATGAAGCGGAGAGCCCCGTTTGGAGTGAGGCTGCAAAGGGCATGCCAAGGGAAGTGTTCTGCTGTGCCAAGACTCGTGCTGCGCACGCTTTGTGGTTGGAGTGAGAAACAGGTTCTTTGGTGTTTTCTGCGAAACGCTTTAGCAGCCCGTTGGTGCTAGTATGGAATTAGGGGATGGATGAAGAGGAGAGCCCCGTTTGGAGTGAGACTGTAAAGGGCATGCCAAGGGAAGTGTTCTGCTGTGCCAAGACTCGTGCTGCGCACGCTTTGTGGTTGGAGTGAGAAACAGGTTCTTTGGTGTTTTCTGCGAAACGCTTTAGCAGCCCGTTGGTGCTAGTATGGAGTCAGGGGATGGATGAAGCGGAGAGCCCCGTTTGGAGTTAGACTGCAAAGGGCATGCCAATGGAAGTGTTCTGCTGTGCCAAGACTCGTGCTGCGCACGCTTTGTGGTTGGAGTGAGAAACAGGTTCTTTGGTGTTTTCTGCGAAACGCTTTAGCAGCGCGTTGGTGCTAGTATGGAGTCAGGGGATGGATGAAGCGGAGAGCCCCGTTTGGAGTGAGGCTGCAAAGGGTATGCCAAGAGAAGTGTTCTGCTGTGCCAAGACTCATGCTGCGCACGCTTTGTGGTTGGAGTGAGAAACAGGTTCTTTGGTGCTTTCTGCGAAACGCTTTAGGATCCTGTTGGTGCTAGTATGGAGTTAGGGGATGGATGAAGCGGAGAGCCCCGTTTGGAGTGAGGCTGCAAAGGGCATGCCAAGGGAAGTGTTCTGCTGTGCCAAGACTCGTGCTGCGCACGCTTTGTGGTTGGAGTGAGAAACAGGTTCCTTGGTGTTTTCTGCGAAACGCTTTAGCAGCCCGTTGGTGCCAGTATGGAATTAGGGGATGGATGAAGCGGAGAGCCCCGTTTGGAGTGAGGCTGCAAAGGGCATGCCAAGGGAAGTGTTCTGCTGTGCCAAGACTCGTGCTGCGCACGCTTTGTGGTTGGAGTGAGAAACAGGTTCCTTGGTGTTTTCTGCGAAACGCTTTAGCAGCCTCTTGGTGCTAGTATGGAGTTAGGGGATGGATGAAGCGGAGAGCCCCGTTTGGAGTGAGGCTGCAAAGGGCATGCCAAGGGAAGTGTTCTGCTGTGCCAAGACTCGTGCTGCGCACGCTTTGTGGTTGGAGTGAGAAACAGGTTCCTTGGTGTTTTCTGCGTAACGCTTTAGCAGCCCGTTGGTGCTAGTATGGAGTTAGGGGATGGATGAAGCGGAGAGCCCCGTTTGGAGTGAGGCTGCAAAGGGCATGCCAAGGGAAGTGTTCTGCTGTGCCAAGACTCGTGCTGCGCACGCTTTGTGGTTGGAGTGAGAAGCAGGTTCCTTGGTGTTTTCTGCGAAACGCTTTAGCAGCCTGTTGGTGCTAGTATGGAGTCAGGGGATGGATGAAGCGGAGAGCCCCGTTTGGAGTGAGGCTGCAAAGGGCATGCCAAGGGAAGTGTTCTGCTGTGCCAAGACTCGTGCTGCGCACGCTTTGTGGTTGGAGTGAGAAACAGGTTCCTTGGTGTTTTCTGCGTAACGCCTTAGCAGCCCGTTGGTGCTAGTATGGAATTAGGGGATGGATGAAGCGGAGAGCCCCGTTTGGAGTGAGGCTGCAAAGGGCATGCCAAGGGAAGTGTGCTGCTGTGCCAAGACTCGTGCTGCGCACGCTTTGTGGTTGGAGTGAGAAACAGGTTCCTTGGTGTTTTCTGCCAAACGCTTTAGCAGCCCGTTGGTGCTAGTATGGAGTCAGGGGATGGATGAAGCGTAGAGCCCCGTTTGGAGTGAGGCTGCAAAGGGTATGCCAAGGGAAGTGTTCTGCTGTGCCAAGACTCGTGCTGCGCACGCTTTGTGGTTGGAGTGAGAAACAGGTTCTTTGGTGTTTTCTGCGAAACGCTTTAGCAGGCCGCTGGTGCTAGTATGGAATTAGGGGATGGAGGAAGCGGAGAGCCCCGTTTGGAGTGAGGCTGCAAAGGGCATGCCAAGGGAAGTGTTCTGCTGTGCCAAGACTCGTGCTGCGCACGCTTTGTGGTTGGAGTGAGAAACAGGTTCTTTGGTGTTTTCTGCGAAACGCTTTAGCAGCCCTTTGGTGCTAGTATGGAATTAGGGGATGGAGGAAGCGGAGAGCCCCGTTTGGAGTGAGGCTGCAAAGGGCATGCCAAGGGAAGTGTTCTGCTGTGCCAAGACTCGTGCTGCGCACGCTTTGTGGTTGGAGTGAGAAACAGGTTCTTTGGTGTTTTCTGCGAAACGCTTTAGCAGCCCGTTGGTGCTAGTATGGAGTCAGGGGATGGATGAAGCGGAGAGCCCCGTTTGGAGTGAGGCTGCAAAGGGCATGCCAAGGGAAGTGTTCTGCTGTGCCAAGACTCGTGCTGCGCACGCTTTGTGGTTGGAGTGAGAAACAGGTTCTTTGGTGTTTTCTGCGAAACGCTTTAGCAGCCCGTTGGTGCTAGTATGGAGTCAGGGGATGGATGAAGTGGAGAGCCCCGTTTGGAGTGAGGCTGCAAAGGGCATGCCAAGGGAAGTGTTCTGCTGTGCCAAGACTCGTGCTGCGCACGCTTTGTGGTTGGAGTGAGAAACAGGTTCTTTGGTGTTTTCTGCGAAACGCTTTAGCAGCCCGTTGGTGCTAGTATGGAATTAGGGGATGGATGAAGCGGAAAGCCCCGTTTGGAGTGAGGCTGCAAAGGGCATGCCAAGGAAAGTGTTCTGCTGTGCCAAGACTCGTGCTGCGCACGCTTTGTGGTTGGAGTGAGAAACAGGTTCTTTGGTGCTTTCTGCGAAACGCTTTAGGAGCCTGTTGGTGCTAGTATGGAGTCAGGGGATGGATGAAGCGGAGAGCCCCGTTTGGAGTGAGGCTGCAAAGGGCATGCCAAGGGAAGTGTTCTGCTGTGCCAAGACTCGTGCTGCGCACGCTTTGTGGTTGGAGTGAGAAACAGGTTCTTTGGTGTTTTCTGCGAAACACTTTAGCAGGCCGTTGGTGCCAGTATGGAATTAGGGGATGGATGAAGCGGAGAGCCCCGTTTGGAGTGAGGCTGCAAAGGGCATGCCAAGGGAAGTGTTCTGCTGTGCCAAGACTCGTGCTGCGCACGCTTTGTGCTTGGAGTGAGAAACAGGTTCCTTGGTGTTTTCTGCGTAACACTTTAGCAGCCCGTTGGTGCTAGTATGGAGTCAGGGGATGGATGAAGCGGAGAGCCCCGTTTGGAGTGAGGCTGCAAAGGGCATGCCAAGGGAAGTGTTCTGCTGTGCCAAGACTCGTGCTGCGCACGCTTTGTGGTTGGAGTGAGAAACAGGTTCCTTGGTGTTTTGTGCGTAACACTTTAGCAGCCCGTTGGTGCTAGTATGGAGTCAGGGGATGGATGAAGCGTAGAGCCCCGTTTGGAGTGAGGCTGCAAAGGGCATGCCAAGGGAAGTGTTCTGCTGTGCCAAGACTCGTGCTGCGCACGCTTTGTGGTTGGTGTGAGAAACAGGTTCCTTGGTGTTTTCTGCCAAACGCTTTAGCAGCCTGTTGGTGCTAGTATGGAGTCAGGGGATGGATGAAGCGGATAGCCCCGTTTGGAGTGAGACTGCAAAGGGTATGCCAAGGGAAGTGTTCTGCTGTGCCAAGACTCGTGCTGCGCACGCTTTGTGGTTGGAGTGAGAAACAGGTTCTTTGGTGTTTTCTGCGAAACGCTTTAGCAGGCCGTTGGTGCTAGTATGGAGTCAGGGGATGGATGAAGCGGAGAGCCCCGTTTGGAGTGAGGCTGCAAAGGGCATGCCAAGGGAAGTGTTCTGCTGTGCCAAGACTCGTGCTGCGCACGCTTTGTGGTTGGAGTGAGAAACAAGTTCTTTGGTGTTTTCTGCGAAACGCTTTAGCAGCCCGTTGGTGCTAGTATGGAATTAGGGGATGGATGAAGCGGAAAGCCCCGTTTGGAGTGAGACTGCAAAGGGCATGCCAAGGGAAGTGTTCTGCTGTGCCAAGACTCGTGCTGCGCACGCTTTGTGGTTGGAGTGAGAAACAGGTTCTTTGGTGTTTTCTGCGAAACGCTTTAGCAGCCCTTTGGTGCTAGTATGGAATTAGGGGATGGAGGAAGCGGAGAGCCCCGTTTGGAGTGAGGCTGCAAAGCGCATGCCAAGGGAAGTGTTCTGCTGTGCCAAGACTCGTGCTGCGCACGCTTTGTGGTTGGAGTGAGAAATAGGTTCCTTGGTGTTTTCTGCGAAACGCTTTAGCAGCCCGTTGGTGCCAGTATGGAATTAGGGGATGGATGAAGCGCAGAGCCCCGTTTGGAGTGAGGCTGCAAAGGGCATGCCAAGGGAAGTGTTCTGCTGTGCCAAGACTCGTGCTGCGCACGCTTTGTGGTTGGAGTGAGAAACAGGTTCTTTGGTGTTTTCTGCGAAACACTTTAGCAGCCCGTTGGTGCCAGTATGGAATTAGGGGATGGATGAAGCGGAGAGCCCCGTTTGGAGTGAGGCTGCAAAGGGCATGCCAAGGGAAGTGTTCTGCTGTGCCAAGACTCGTGCTGCGCATGCTTTGTGGTTGGAGTGAGAAACAGGTTCCTTGGTGTTTTCTGCGAAACGCTTTAGCAGCCTCTTGTTGCTAGTATGGAGTTAGGGGATGGATGAAGCGGAGAGCCCCGTTTGGAGTGAGGCTGCAAAGGGCATGCCAAGGGAAGTGTTCTGCTGTGCCAAGACTCGTGCTGCGCACGCTTTGTGGTTGGAGTGAGAAACAGGTTCCTTGGTGTTTTCTGCGTAACGCTTTAGCAGCCCGTTGGTGCTAGTATGGATTTAGGGGATGGATGAAGCGGAGAGCCCCGTTTGGAGTGAGGCTACAAAGCGCATGCCAAGGGAAGTGTTCTGCTGTGCCAAGACTCGTGCTGCGCACGCTTTGTGGTTGGATTGAGAAACAGGTTCTTTGGTGCTTTGTGCGAAACGCTTTAGCAGCGCGTTGGTGCTAGTATGGAATTAGGGGATGGATGAAGCGGAAAGCCCCGTTTGGAGTGAGACTGCAAAGGGCATGCCAAGGGAAGTGTTCTGCTGTGCCAAGACTCGTGCTGCGCACACTTTGTGGTTGGAGTGAGAAACAGGTTCCTTGGTGTTTTCTGCGAAACGCTTTAGCAGCCTGTTGGTGCTAGTATGGAGTCAGGGGATGGATGAAGTGGAGAGCCCCGTTTGGAGTGAGGCTGCAAAGGGCATGCCAGGGGAAGTGTTCTGCTGTGCCAAGACTCGTGCTGCGCACGCTTTGTGGTTGGAGTGAGAAACAGGTTCTTTGGTGTTTTCTGCGAAACACTTTAGCAGCCCTTTGGTGCTAGTATGGAATTAGGGGATGGATGAAGCGGAGAGCCCCGTTTGGAGTGAGGCTGCAAAGGGCATGCCAAGGGAAGTGTTCTGCTGTGCCAAGACTCGTGCTGCGCACGCTTTGTGGTTGGAGTGAGAAACAGGTTCTTTGGTGTTTTCTGCGAAACGCTTTAGCAGGCCGTTGGTGCTAGTATGGAGTCAGGGGATGGATGAAGCGGAGAGCCCCGTTTGGAGTGAGGCTGCAAAGGGTATGCCAAGGGAAGTGTTCTGCTGTGCCAAGACTCGTGCTGCGCACGCTTTCTGGTGGGAGTGAGAAACAGGTTCTTTGGTGCTTTCTGCGAAACGCTTTAGGAGCCTGTTGGTGCTAGTATGGAGTTAGGGGATGGATGAAGCGGAGAGCCCCGTTTGGAGTGAGGCTGCAAAGGGCATGCCAAGGGAAGTGTTCTGCTGTGCCAAGACTCGTGCTGCGCACGCTTTGTGGTTGGAGTGAGAAACAGGTTCTTTGGTGTTTTCTGCGAAACGCTTTAGCAGCCCGTTGGTGCTAGTATGGAGTCAGGGGATGGATGAAGCGGATAGCCCCGTTTGGAGTGAGACTGCAAAGGGTATGCCAAGGGAAGTGTTCTGCTGTGCCAAGACTCGTGCTGCGCACGCTTTGTGGTTGGAGTGAGAAACAGGTTCTTTGGTGTTTTCTGCGAAACGCTTTAGCAGGCCGTTGGTGCTAGTATGGAGTCAGGGGATGGATGAAGCGGAGAGCCCCGTTTGGAGTGAGGCTGCAAAGGGCATGCCAAGGGAAGTGTTCTGCTGTGCCAAGACTCGTGCTGCGCACGCTTTGTGGTTGGAGTGAGAAACAAGTTCTTTGGTGTTTTCTGCGAAACGCTTTAGCAGCCCGTTGGTGCTAGTATGGAATTAGGGGATGGATGAAGCGGAAAGCCCCGTTTGGAGTGAGACTGCAAAGGGCATGCCAAGGGAAGTGTTCTGCTGTGCCAAGACTCGTGCTGCGCACACTTTGTGGTTGGAGTGAGAAACAGGTTCTTTGGTGTTTTCTGCGAAACGCTTTAGCAGCCCGTTGGTGCTAGTATGGAATTAGGGGATGGATGAAGCGGAGAGCCCCGTTTGGAGTGAGGCTGCAAAGGGCATGCCAAGGAAAGTGTTCTGCTGTGCCAAGACTCGTGCTGCGCACGCTTTGTGGTTGGAGTGAGAAACAGGTTCTTTGGTGTTTTCTGCGAAACGCTTTAGCAGCCCTTTGGTGCTAGTATGGAATTAGGGGATGGAGGAAGCGGAGAGCCCCGTTTGGAGTGAGGCTGCAAAGGGCATGCCAAGGGAAGTGTTCTGCTGTGCCAAGACTCGTGCTGCGCATGCTTTGTGGTTGGAGTGAGAAACAGGTTCCTTGGTGTTTTCTGCGAAACGCTTTAGCAGCCTCTTGTTGCTAGTATGGAGTTAGGGGATGGATGAAGCGGAGAGCCCCGTTTGGAGTGAGGCTGCAAAGGGCATGCCAAGGGAAGTGTTCTGCTGTGCCAAGACTCGTGCTGCGCACGCTTTGTGGTTGGAGTGAGAAACAGGTTCCTTGGTGTTTTCTGCGTAACGCTTTAGCAGCCCGTTGGTGCTAGTATGGATTTAGGGGATGGATGAAGCGGAGAGCCCCGTTTGGAGTGAGGCTACAAAGCGCATGCCAAGGGAAGTGTTCTGCTGTGCCAAGACTCGTGCTGCGCACGCTTTGTGGTTGGAGTGAGAAACAGGTTCTTTGGTGCTTTCTGCGAAACGCTTTAGCAGCGCGTTGGTGCTAGTATGGAATTAGGGGATGGATGAAGCGGAAAGCCCCGTTTGGAGTGAGACTGCAAAGGGCATGCCAAGGGAAGTGTTCTGCTGTGCCAAGACTCGTGCTGCGCACACTTTGTGGTTGGAGTGAGAAACAGGTTCCTTGGTGTTTTCTGCGAAACGCTTTAGCAGCCCGTTGGTGCTAGTATGGAGTCAGGGGATGGATGAAGTGGAGAGCCCCGTTTGGAGTGAGGCTGCAAAGGGCATGCCAGGGGAAGTGTTCTGCTGTGCCAAGACTCGTGCTGCGCACGCTTTGTGGTTGGAGTGAGAAACAGGTTCTTTGGTGTTTTCTGCGAAACACTTTAGCAGCCCTTTGGTGCTAGTATGGAATTAGGGGATGGATGAAGCGGAGAGCCCCGTTTGGAGTGAGGCTGCAAAGGGCATGCCAAGGGAAGTGTTCTGCTGTGCCAAGACTCGTGCTGCGCACGCTTTGTGGTTGGAGTGAGAAACAGGTTCTTTGGTGTTTTCTGCGAAACGCTTTAGCAGGCCGTTGGTGCTAGTATGGAGTCAGGGGATGGATGAAGCGGAGAGCCCCGTTTGGAGTGAGGCTGCAAAGGGTATGCCAAGGGAAGTGTTCTGCTGTGCCAAGACTCGTGCTGCGCACGCTTTGTGGTTGGAGTGAGAAACAGGTTCTTTGGTGCTTTCTGCGAAACGCTTTAGGAGCCTGTTGGTGCTAGTATGGAGTTAGGGGATGGATGAAGCGGAGAGCCCCGTTTGGAGTGAGGCTGCAAAGGGCATGCCAAGGGAAGTGTTCTGCTGTGCCAAGACTCGTGCTGCGCACGCTTTGTGGTTGGAGTGAGAAACAGGTTCTTTGGTGTTTTCTGCGAAACGCTTTAGCAGCCTGTTGGTGCTAGTATGGAGTCAGGGGATGGATGAAGCGGAGAGCCCCGTTTGGAGTGAGGCTGCAAAGGGTATGCCAAGAGAAGTGTTCTGCTGTGCCAAGACTCGTGCTGCGCACGCTTTGTGGTTGGAGTGAGAAACAGGTTCTTTGGTGCTTTCTGCGAAACGCTTTAGCAGCCCGTTGCTGCTAGTATGGAGTCAGGGGATGGATGAAGCGGAGAGCCCCGTTTGGAGTGAGGCTGCAAAGGGTATGCCAAGGGAAGTGTTCTGCTGTGCCAAGACTCGTGCTGCGCACGCTTTGTGGTTGGAATGAGAAACAGGTTCTTTGGTGCTTTCTGCGAAACGCTTTAGGAGCCCGTTGGTGCTAGTATGGAGTCAGGGTATGGATGAAGCGGAGAGCCCCGTTTGGAGTGAGGCTGCAAAGCGCATGCCAAGGGAAGTGTTCTGCTGTGCCAAGACTCGTGCTGCGCACGCTTTGTGGTTGGAGTGAGAAACAGGTTCTTTGGTGTTTTCTGCGAAACGCTTTAGCAGCCCGTTGGTGCTAGTATGGAGTCAGGGGATGGATGAAGCGGAGAGCCCCGTTTGGAGTGAGGCTGCAAAGGGCATGCAAAGGGAAGTGTTCTGCTGTGCCAAGACTTGTGCTGCGCACGCTTTGTGGTTGGAGTGAGAAACAGGTTCTTTGGTGTTTTCTGCGAAACGCTTTAGCAGCGCGTTGGTGCTAGTATGGAGTCAGGGGATGGATGAAGCGGAGAGCCCCGTTTGGAGTGAGGCTGCAAAGGGTATGCCAAGAGAAGTGTTCTGCTGTGCCAAGACGCGTGCTGCGCACGCTTTGTGGTTGGAGTGAGAAACAGGTTCTTTGGTGTTTTCTGCGAAACGCTTTAGCAGCCTGTTGGTGCTAGTATGGAGTTAGGGGATGGATGAAGCGGAGAGCCCCGTTTGGAGTGAGGCTGCAAAGGGCATGCCAAGGGAAGTGTTCTGCTGTGCCAAGACTCGTGCTGCGCACGCTTTGTGGTTGGAGTGAGAAACAGGTTCTTTGGTGTTTTCTGCGAAACGCTTTAGCAGCGTGTTGGTGCTAGTATGGAGTTAGGGGATGGATGAAGCGGAGAGCCCCGTTTGGAGTGAGGCTGCAAAGGGCATGCCAAGGGAAGTGTTCTGCTGTGCCAAGACTCGTGCTGCGCACGCTTTGTGGTTGGAGTGAGAAACAGGTTCTTTGGTGTTTTCTGCGAAACGCTTTAGCAGCCCGTTGGTGCCAGTATGGAATTAGGGGATGGATGAAGCGGAGAGCCCCGTTTGGAGTGAGGCTGCAAAGGGCATGCCAAGGGAAGTGTTCTGCTGTGCCAAGACTCGTGGTGCGCACGCTTTGTGGTTGGAGTGAGAAACAGGTTCCTTGGTGTTTTCTGCGAAACGCTTTAGCAGCCTCTTGGTGCTAGTATGGAGTTAGGGGATGGATGAAGCGGAGAGCCCCGTTTAGAGTGAGGCTGCAAAGGGCATGCCAAGGGAAGTGTTCTGCTGTGCCAAGACTCGTGCTGCGCACGCTTTGTGGTTGGAGTGAGAAACAGGTTCCTTGGTGTTTTCTGCGTAACGCTTTAGGAGCCTGTTGGTGCTAGTATGGAGTTAGGGGATGGATGAAGCGGAGAGCCCCGTTTGGAGTGAGGCTGCAAAGGGCATGCCAAGGGAAGTGTTCTGCTGTGCCAAGACTCGTGCTGCGCACGCTTTGTGGTTGGAGTGAGAAGCAGGTTCCTTGGTGTTTTCTGCGAAACGCTTTAGCAGCGCGTTGGTGCTAGTATGGAGTCAGGGGATGGATGAAGCGGAGAGCCCCGTTTGGAGTGAGGCTGCAAAGGGCATGCCAAGGGAAGTGTTCTGCTGTGCCAAGACTCGTGCTGCACACGCTTTGTGGTTGGAGTGAGAAACAGGTTCCTTGGTGTTTTCTGCGTAACGCTTTAGCAGCCCGTTGGTGCTAGTATGGAATTAGGGGATGGATGAAGCGGAGAGCCCCGTTTGGAGTGAGGCTGCAAAGGGCATGCCAAGGGAAGTGTTCTGCTGTGCCAAGACTCGTGCTGCGCACGCTTTGTGGTTGGAGTGAGAAACAGGTTCCTTGGTGTTTTCTGCCAATCGCTTTAGCAGCCCGTTGGTGCTAGTATGGAGTCAGGGGATGGATGAAGCGTAGAGCCCCGTTTGGAGTGAGGCTGCAAAGGGTATGCCAAGGGAAGTGTTCTGCTGTGCCAAGACTCGTGCTGCGCACGCTTTGTGGTTGGAGTGAGAAACAGGTTCTTTGGTGTTTTCTGCGAAACGCTTTAGCAGCCCTTTGGTGCTAGTATGGAATTAGGGGATGGAGGAAGCGGAGAGCCCCGTTTGGAGTGAGGCTGCAAAGGGCATGCAAAGGGAAGTGTTCTGCTGTGCCAAGACTCGTGCTGCGCACGCTTTGTGGTTGGAGTGAGAAACAGGTTCTTTGGTGTTTTCTGCGAAACGCTTTAGCAGGCCGTTGGTGCTAGTATGGAGTCAGGGGATGGATGAAGCGGAGAGCCCCGTTTGGAGTGAGGCTGCAAAGGGTATGCCAAGGGAAGTGTTCTGCTGTGCCAAGACTCGTGCTGCGCACGCTTTGTGGTTGGAGTGAGAAACAGGTTCTTTGGTGCTTTCTGCGAAACGCTTTAGCAGCCCGTTGGTGCCAGTATGGAATTAGGGGATGGATGAAGCGGAGAGCCCCGTTTGGAGTGAGGCTGCAAAGGGCATGCCAAGGGAAGTGTTCTGCTGTGCCAAGACTCGTGCTGCGCACGCTTTGTGGTTGGAGTGAGAAACAGGTTCTTTGGTGTTTTCTGCGAAACGCTTTAGCAGCCTGTTGGTGCTAGTATGGAGTTAGGGGATGGATGAAGCGGAGAGCCCCGTTTGGAGTGAGGCTGCAAAGGGCATGCCAAGGGAAGTGTTCTGCTGTGCCAAGACTCGTGCTGCGCACGCTTTGTGGTTGGAGTGAGAAACAGGTTCCTTGGTGTTTTCTGCGTAACGCTTTAGCAGCCCGTTGGTGCTAGTATGGAGTTAGGGGATGGATGAAGCGGAGAGCCCCGTTTGGAGTGAGGATGCAAAGCGCATGCCAAGGGAAGTGTTCTGCTATGCCAAGACTCGTGCTGCGCACGCTTTGTGGTTGGAGTGAGAAGCAGGTTCCTTGGTGTTTTCTGCGAAACGCTTTAGCAGCCTGTTGGTGCTAGTATGGAGTCAGGGGATGGAGGAAGCGGAGAGCCCCGTTTGGAGTGAGGCTGCAAAGGGCATGCCAAGGGAAGTGTTCTGCTGTGCCAAGACTCGTGCTGCGCACGCTTTGTGGTTGGAGTGAGAAACAGGTTCTTTGGTGTTTTCTGCGAAACGCTTTAGCAGGCCGTTGGTGCTAGTATGGAGTCAGGGGATGGATGAAGCGGAGAGCCCCGTTTGGAGTGAGGCTGCAAAGGGCATGCCAAGGGAAGTGTTCTGCTGTGCCAAGACTCGTGCTGCGCACGCTTTGTGGTTGGAGTGAGAAACAGGTTCTTTGGTGCTTTCTGCGAAACGCTTTAGGAGCCTGTTGGTGCTAGTATGGAGTTAGGGGATGGATGAAGCGGAGAGCCCCGTTTGGAGTGAGGCTGCAAAGGGCATGCCAAGGGAAGTGTTCTGCTGTGCCAAGACTCGTGCTGCGCACGCTTTGTGGTTGGAGTGAGAAACAGGTTCTTTGGTGTTTTCTGCGAAACGCTTTAGCAGCCCGTTGGTGCTAGTATGGAGTCAGGGGATGGATGAAGCGGAGAGCCCCGTTTGGAGTGAGGCTGCAAAGCGCATGCCAAGGGAAGTGTTCTGCTGTGCCAAGACTCGTGCTGCGCACGCTTTGTGGTTGGAGTGAGAAACAGGTTCCTTGGGGTTTTCTGCGAAACGCTTTAGCAGCCTGTTGGTGCTAGTATGGAGTCAGGGGATGGATGAAGTGGAGAGCCCCGTTTGGAGTGAGTCTGTAAAGGGCATGCCAATGGAAGTGTTCTGCTGTGCCAAGACTCGTGCTGCGCACGCTTTGTGGTTGGAGTGAGAAACAGGTTCTTTGGTGTTTTCTGCGAAACGCTTTAGCAGCGCGTTGGTGCTAGTATGGAGTCAGGGGATGGATGAAGCGGAGAGCCCCGTTTGGAGTGAGGCTGCAAAGGGCATGCCAAGGGAAGTGTTCTGCTGTGCCAAGACTCGTGCTGCGCACGCTTTGTGGTTGGAGTGAGAAACAGGTTCTTTGGTGTTTTCTGCGAAACGCTTTAGCAGCCCTTTGGTGCTAGTATGGAATTAGGGGATGGAGGAAGCGGAGAGCCCCGTTTGGAGTGAGGCTGCAAAGGGCATGCCAAGGGAAGTGTTCTGCTGTGCCAAGACTCGTGCTGCGCACGCTTTGTGGTTGGAGTGAGAAACAGGTTCCTTGGTGTTTTCTGCGAAACGCTTTAGCAGCCCTTTGGTGCTAGTATGGAATTAGGGGATGGAGGAAGCGGAGAGCCCCGTTTGGAGTGAGGCTGCAAAGGGCATGCCAAGGGAAGTGTTCTGCTGTGCCAAGACTCGTGCTGCGCACGCTTTGTGGTTGGAGTGAGAAACAGGTTCTTTGGTGTTTTCTGCGAAACGCTTTAGCAGCGCGTTGGTGCTAGTATGGAGTCAGGGGATGGATGAAGCGGAGAGCCCCGTTTGGAGTGAGGCTGCAAAGGGCATGCCAAGGGAAGTGTTCTGCTGTGCCAAGACTCGTGCTGCGCACGCTTTGTGGTTGGAGTGAGAAACAGGTTCCTTGGTGTTTTCTGCGAAACGCTTTAGCAGCCCTTTGGTGCTAGTATGGAATTAGGGGATGGATGAAGCGGAGAGCCCCGTTTGGAGTGAGGCTGCAAAGGGCATGCCAAGGGAAGTGTTCTGCTGTGCCAAGACTCGTGCTGCGCACGCTTTGTGGTTGGAGTGAGAAACAGGTTCTTTGGTGTTTTCTGCGAAACGCTTTAGCAGCCCGTTGGTGCTAGTATGGAGTCAGGGGATGGATGAAGCGGAGAGCCCCGTTTGGAGTGAGGCTGCAAAGCGCATGCCAAGGGAAGTGTTCTGCTGTGCCAAGACTCGTGCTGCGCACGCTTTGTGATTGGAGTGAGAAACAGGTTCCTTGGGGTTTTCTGCGAAACGCTTTAGCAGCCTGTTGGTGCTAGTATGGAGTCAGGGGATGGATGAAGTGGAGAGCCCCGTTTGGAGTGAGTCTGCAAAGGGCATGCCAATGGAAGTGTTCTGCTGTGCCAAGACTCGTGCTGCGCACGCTTTGTGGTTGGAGTGAGAAACAGGTTCTTTGGTGTTTTCTGCGAAACGCTTTAGCAGCGCGTTGGTGCTAGTATGGAGTCAGGGGATGGATGAAGCGGAGAGCCCCGTTTGGAGTGAGGCTGCAAAGGGCATGCCAAGGGAAGTGTTCTGCTGTGCCAAGACTCGTGCTGCGCACGCTTTGTGGTTGGAGTGAGAAACAGGTTCTTTGGTGTTTTCTGCGAAACGCTTTAGCAGCGCGTTGGTGCTAGTATGGAGTCAGGGGATGGATGAAGCGGAGAGCCCCGTTTGGAGTGAGGCTGCAAAGGGCATGCCAAGGGAAGTGTTCTGCTGTGCCAAGACTCGTGCTGCGCACGCTTTGTGGTTGGAGTGAGAAACAGGTTCCTTGGTGTTTTCTGCGAAACGCTTTAGCAGCCCTTTGGTGCTAGTATGGAATTAGGGGATGGAGGAAGCGGAGAGCCCCGTTTGGAGTGAGGCTGCAAAGGGCATGCCAAGGGAAGTGTTCTGCTGTGCCAAGACTCGTGCTGCGCACGCTTTGTGGTTGGAGTGAGAAACAGGTTCTTTGGTGTTTTCTGCGAAACGCTTTAGCAGCCCGTTGGTGCTAGTATGGAGTCAGGGGATGGATGAAGCGGAGAGCCCCGTTTGGAGTGAGGCTGCAAAGCGCATGCCAAGGGAAGTGTTCTGCTGTGCCAAGACTCGTGCTGCGCACGCTTTGTGGTTGGAGTGAGAAACAGGTTCCTTGGGGTTTTCTGCGAAACGCTTTAGCAGCCTGTTGGTGCTAGTATGGAGTCAGGGGATGGATGAAGTGGAGAGCCCCGTTTGGAGTGAGTCTGCAAAGGGCATGCCAATGGAAGTGTTCTGCTGTGCCAAGACTCGTGCTGCGCACGCTTTGTGGTTGGAGTGAGAAACAGGTTCTTTGGTGTTTTCTGCGAAACGCTTTAGCAGCCCGTTGGTGCTAGTATGGAGTCAGGGGATGGATGAAGCGGAGAGCCCCGTTTGGAGTGAGGCTGCAAAGGGCATGCCAAGGGAAGTGTTCTGCTGTGCCAAGACTCGTGCTGCGCACGCTTTGTGGTTGGAGTGAGAAACAGGTTCTTTGGTGTTTTCTGCGAAACGCTTTAGCAGCCCTTTCGTGCTAGTGTGGAATTAGGGGATGGAGGAAGCGGAGAGCCCCGTTTGGAGTGAGGCTGCAAAGGGCATGCCAAGGGAAGTGTTCTGCTGTGCCAAGACTCGTGCTGCGCACGCTTTGTGGTTGGAGTGAGAAACAGGTTCCTTGGTGTTTTCTGCGAAACGCTTTAGCAGCCCTTTGGTGCTAGTATGGAATTAGGGGATGGAGGAAGCGGAGAGCCCCGTTTGGAGTGAGGCTGCAAAGGGCATGCCAAGGGAAGTGTTCTGCTGTGCCAAGACTCGTGCTGCGCACGCTTTGTGGTTGGAGTGAGAAACAGGTTCTTTGGTGTTTTCTGCGAAACGCTTTAGCAGCCCGTTGGTGCTAGTATGGAGTCAGGGGATGGATGAAGCGGAGAGCCCCGTTTGGAGTGAGGCTGCAAAGGGTATGCCAAGAGAAGTGTTCTGCTGTGCCAAGACTCGTGCTGCGCACGCTTTGTGGTTGGAGTGAGAAACAGGTTCTTTGGTGCTTTCTGCGAAACGCTTTAGGAGCCTGTTGGTGCTAGTATGGAGTTAGGGGATGGATGAAGCGTAGAGCCCCGTTTGGAGTGAGACTGCAAAGGGTATGCCAAGGGAAGTGTTCTGCTGTGCCAAGACTCGTGCTGCGCACGCTTTGTGGTTGGAGTGAGAAACAGGTTCTTTGGTGCTTTCTGCGAAACGCTTTAGGAGCCCGTTGGTGCTAGTATGGAGTCAGGGGATGGATGAAGCGGAGAGCCCCGTTTGGAGTGAGGCTGCAAAGCGCATGCCAAGGGAAGTGTTCTGCTGTGCCAAGACTCGTGCTGCGCACGCTTTGTGGTTGGAGTGAGAAACAGGTTCTTTGGTGTTTTCTGCGAAACGCTTTAGCAGCCCGTTGGTGCTAGTATGGAGTCAGGGGATGGATGAAGCGGAGAGCCCCGTTTGGAGTGAGGCTGCAAAGGGCATGCCAAGGGAAGTGTTCTGCTGTGCCAAGACTCGTGCTGCGCACGCTTTGTGGTTGGAGTGAGAAACAGGTTCTTTGGTGTTTTCTGCGAAACGCTTTAGCAGCCTGTTGGTGCTAGTATGGAGTTAGGGGATGGATGAAGCGGAGAGCCCCGTTTGGAGTGAGGCTGCAAAGGGCATGCCAAGGGAAGTGTTCTGCTGTGCCAAGACTCGTGCTGCGCACGCTTTGTGGTTGGAGTGAGAAACAGGTTCTTTGGTGTTTTCTGCGAAACGCTTTAGCAGCCTGTTGGTGCTAGTATGGAGTCAGGGGATGGAGGAAGCGGAGAGCCCCGTTTGGAGTGAGGCTGCAAAGGGCATGCCAAGGGAAGTGTTCTGCTGTGCCAAGACTCGTGCTGCGCACGCTTTGTGGTTGGAGTGAGAAACAGGTTCTTTGGTGTTTTCTGCGAAACGCTTTAGCAGGCCGTTGGTGCTAGTATGGAGTCAGGGGATGGATGAAGCGGAGAGCCCCGTTTGGAGTGAGGCTGCAAAGGGCATGCCAAGGGAAGTGTTCTGCTGTGCCAAGACTCGTGCTGCGCACGCTTTGTGGTTGGAGTGAGAAACAGGTTCTTTGGTGCTTTCTGCGAAACGCTTTAGGAGCCTGTTGGTGCTAGTATGGAGTTAGGGGATGGATGAAGCGGAGAGCCCCGTTTGGAGTGAGGCTGCAAAGGGCATGCCAAGGGAAGTGTTCTGCTGTGCCAAGACTCGTGCTGCGCACGCTTTGTGGTTGGAGTGAGAAACAGGTTCTTTGGTGTTTTCTGCGAAACGCTTTAGCAGCCCGTTGGTGCTAGTATGGAGTCAGGGGATGGATGAAGCGGAGAGCCCCGTTTGGAGTGAGGCTGCAAAGCGCATGCCAAGGGAAGTGTTCTGCTGTGCCAAGACTCGTGCTGCGCACGCTTTGTGGTTGGAGTGAGAAACAGGTTCCTTGGGGTTTTCTGCGAAACGCTTTAGCAGCCTGTTGGTGCTAGTATGGAGTCAGGGGATGGATGAAGTGGAGAGCCCCGTTTGGAGTGAGTCTGTAAAGGGCATGCCAATGGAAGTGTTCTGCTGTGCCAAGACTCGTGCTGCGCACGCTTTGTGGTTGGAGTGAGAAACAGGTTCTTTGGTGTTTTCTGCGAAACGCTTTAGCAGCGCGTTGGTGCTAGTATGGAGTCAGGGGATGGATGAAGCGGAGAGCCCCGTTTGGAGTGAGGCTGCAAAGGGCATGCCAAGGGAAGTGTTCTGCTGTGCCAAGACTCGTGCTGCGCACGCTTTGTGGTTGGAGTGAGAAACAGGTTCTTTGGTGTTTTCTGCGAAACGCTTTAGCAGCCCTTTGGTGCTAGTATGGAATTAGGGGATGGAGGAAGCGGAGAGCCCCGTTTGGAGTGAGGCTGCAAAGGGCATGCCAAGGGAAGTGTTCTGCTGTGCCAAGACTCGTGCTGCGCACGCTTTGTGGTTGGAGTGAGAAACAGGTTCCTTGGTGTTTTCTGCGAAACGCTTTAGCAGCCCTTTGGTGCTAGTATGGAATTAGGGGATGGAGGAAGCGGAGAGCCCCGTTTGGAGTGAGGCTGCAAAGGGCATGCCAAGGGAAGTGTTCTGCTGTGCCAAGACTCGTGCTGCGCACGCTTTGTGGTTGGAGTGAGAAACAGGTTCTTTGGTGTTTTCTGCGAAACGCTTTAGCAGCGCGTTGGTGCTAGTATGGAGTCAGGGGATGGATGAAGCGGAGAGCCCCGTTTGGAGTGAGGCTGCAAAGGGCATGCCAAGGGAAGTGTTCTGCTGTGCCAAGACTCGTGCTGCGCACGCTTTGTGGTTGGAGTGAGAAACAGGTTCCTTGGTGTTTTCTGCGAAACGCTTTAGCAGCCCTTTGGTGCTAGTATGGAATTAGGGGATGGATGAAGCGGAGAGCCCCGTTTGGAGTGAGGCTGCAAAGGGCATGCCAAGGGAAGTGTTCTGCTGTGCCAAGACTCGTGCTGCGCACGCTTTGTGGTTGGAGTGAGAAACAGGTTCTTTGGTGTTTTCTGCGAAACGCTTTAGCAGCCCGTTGGTGCTAGTATGGAGTCAGGGGATGGATGAAGCGGAGAGCCCCGTTTGGAGTGAGGCTGCAAAGCGCATGCCAAGGGAAGTGTTCTGCTGTGCCAAGACTCGTGCTGCGCACGCTTTGTGATTGGAGTGAGAAACAGGTTCCTTGGGGTTTTCTGCGAAACGCTTTAGCAGCCTGTTGGTGCTAGTATGGAGTCAGGGGATGGATGAAGTGGAGAGCCCCGTTTGGAGTGAGTCTGCAAAGGGCATGCCAATGGAAGTGTTCTGCTGTGCCAAGACTCGTGCTGCGCACGCTTTGTGGTTGGAGTGAGAAACAGGTTCTTTGGTGTTTTCTGCGAAACGCTTTAGCAGCGCGTTGGTGCTAGTATGGAGTCAGGGGATGGATGAAGCGGAGAGCCCCGTTTGGAGTGAGGCTGCAAAGGGCATGCCAAGGGAAGTGTTCTGCTGTGCCAAGACTCGTGCTGCGCACGCTTTGTGGTTGGAGTGAGAAACAGGTTCTTTGGTGTTTTCTGCGAAACGCTTTAGCAGCGCGTTGGTGCTAGTATGGAGTCAGGGGATGGATGAAGCGGAGAGCCCCGTTTGGAGTGAGGCTGCAAAGGGCATGCCAAGGGAAGTGTTCTGCTGTGCCAAGACTCGTGCTGCGCACGCTTTGTGGTTGGAGTGAGAAACAGGTTCCTTGGTGTTTTCTGCGAAACGCTTTAGCAGCCCTTTGGTGCTAGTATGGAATTAGGGGATGGAGGAAGCGGAGAGCCCCGTTTGGAGTGAGGCTGCAAAGGGCATGCCAAGGGAAGTGTTCTGCTGTGCCAAGACTCGTGCTGCGCACGCTTTGTGGTTGGAGTGAGAAACAGGTTCTTTGGTGTTTTCTGCGAAACGCTTTAGCAGCCCGTTGGTGCTAGTATGGAGTCAGGGGATGGATGAAGCGGAGAGCCCCGTTTGGAGTGAGGCTGCAAAGCGCATGCCAAGGGAAGTGTTCTGCTGTGCCAAGACTCGTGCTGCGCACGCTTTGTGGTTGGAGTGAGAAACAGGTTCCTTGGGGTTTTCTGCGAAACGCTTTAGCAGCCTGTTGGTGCTAGTATGGAGTCAGGGGATGGATGAAGTGGAGAGCCCCGTTTGGAGTGAGTCTGCAAAGGGCATGCCAATGGAAGTGTTCTGCTGTGCCAAGACTCGTGCTGCGCACGCTTTGTGGTTGGAGTGAGAAACAGGTTCTTTGGTGTTTTCTGCGAAACGCTTTAGCAGCCCGTTGGTGCTAGTATGGAGTCAGGGGATGGATGAAGCGGAGAGCCCCGTTTGGAGTGAGGCTGCAAAGGGCATGCCAAGGGAAGTGTTCTGCTGTGCCAAGACTCGTGCTGCGCACGCTTTGTGGTTGGAGTAGAAACAGGTTCCTTGGGTTTTCTGCGAAAACGCTTTAGCAGCCTGTTGGTGCTAGTATGGAGTCAGGGGATGGATGAAGTGGAGAGCCCCGTTTGGAGTGAGTCCTGCAAAGGGCATGCCAAGGGAAGTGTTCTGCTGTGCCAAGACTCGTGCTGCGCACGCTTTGTGGTTGGAGTGAGAAACAGGTCTTTGGTGTTTTCTGCGAAACGCTTTAGCAGCGCGTTGGTGCTAGTATGGAGTCAGGGGATGGATGAAGCGGAGAGCCCCGTTTGGAGTGAGGCTGCAAAGGGCATGCCAAGGGAAGTGTTCTGCTGTGCCAAGACTCGTGCTGCGCACGCTTTGTGGTTGGAGTGAGAAACAGGTTCTTTGGTGTTTTCTGCGAAACGCTTTAGCAGCGCGTTGGTGCTAGTATGGAGTCAGGGGATGGATGAAGCGGAGAGCCCCGTTTGGAGTGAGGCTGCAAAGGGCATGCCAAGGGAAGTGTTCTGCTGTGCCAAGACTCGTGCTGCGCACGCTTTGTGGTTGGAGTGAGAAACAGGTTCCTTGGTGTTTTCTGCGAAACGCTTTAGCAGCCCTTTGGTGCTAGTATGGAATTAGGGGATGGAGGAAGCGGAGAGCCCCGTTTGGAGTGAGGCTGCAAAGGGCATGCCAAGGGAAGTGTTCTGCTGTGCCAAGACTCGTGCTGCGCACGCTTTGTGGTTGGAGTGAGAAACAGGTTCTTTGGTGTTTTCTGCGAAACGCTTTAGCAGCCCGTTGGTGCTAGTATGGAGTCAGGGGATGGATGAAGCGGAGAGCCCCGTTTGGAGTGAGGCTGCAAAGCGCATGCCAAGGGAAGTGTTCTGCTGTGCCAAGACTCGTGCTGCGCACGCTTTGTGGTTGGAGTGAGAAACAGGTTCCTTGGGGTTTTCTGCGAAACGCTTTAGCAGCCTGTTGGTGCTAGTATGGAGTCAGGGGATGGATGAAGTGGAGAGCCCCGTTTGGAGTGAGTCTGCAAAGGGCATGCCAATGGAAGTGTTCTGCTGTGCCAAGACTCGTGCTGCGCACGCTTTGTGGTTGGAGTGAGAAACAGGTTCTTTGGTGTTTTCTGCGAAACGCTTTAGCAGCCCGTTGGTGCTAGTATGGAGTCAGGGGATGGATGAAGCGGAGAGCCCCGTTTGGAGTGAGGCTGCAAAGGGCATGCCAAGGGAAGTGTTCTGCTGTGCCAAGACTCGTGCTGCGCACGCTTTGTGGTTGGAGTGAGAAACAGGTTCTTTGGTGTTTTCTGCGAAACGCTTTAGCAGCCCTTTGGTGCTAGTGTGGAATTAGGGGATGGAGGAAGCGGAGAGCCCCGTTTGGAGTGAGGCTGCAAAGGGCATGCCAAGGGAAGTGTTCTGCTGTGCCAAGACTCGTGCTGCGCACGCTTTGTGGTTGGAGTGAGAAACAGGTTCCTTGGTGTTTTCTGCGAAACGCTTTAGCAGCCCTTTGGTGCTAGTATGGAATTAGGGGATGGAGGAAGCGGAGAGCCCCGTTTGGAGTGAGGCTGCAAAGGGCATGCCAAGGGAAGTGTTCTGCTGTGCCAAGACTCGTGCTGCGCACAGCTTTGTGGTTGGAGTGAGAAACAGGTTCTTTGGTGTTTTCTGCGAAACGCTTTAGCAGCCCGTTGGTGCTAGTATGGAGTCAGGGGATGGATGAAGCGGAGAGCCCCGTTTGGAGTGAGGCTGCAAAGGGTATGCCAAGAGAAGTGTTCTGCTGTGCCAAGACTCGTGCTGCGCACGCTTTGTGGTTGGAGTGAGAAACAGGTTCTTTGGTGCTTTCTGCGAAACGCTTTAGGAGCCTGTTGGTGCTAGTATGGAGTTAGGGGATGGATGAAGCGTAGAGCCCCGTTTGGAGTGAGACTGCAAAGGGTATGCCAAGGGAAGTGTTCTGCTGTGCCAAGACTCGTGCTGCGCACGCTTTGTGGTTGGAGTGAGAAACAGGTTCTTTGGTGCTTTCTGCGAAACGCTTTAGGAGCCCGTTGGTGCTAGTATGGAGTCAGGGGATGGATGAAGCGGAGAGCCCCGTTTGGAGTGAGGCTGCAAAGCGCATGCCAAGGGAAGTGTTCTGCTGTGCCAAGACTCGTGCTGCGCACGCTTTGTGGTTGGAGTGAGAAACAGGTTCTTTGGTGTTTTCTGCGAAACGCTTTAGCAGCCCGTTGGTGCTAGTATGGAGTCAGGGGATGGATGAAGCGGAGAGCCCCGTTTGGAGTGAGGCTGCAAAGGGCATGCCAAGGGAAGTGTTCTGCTGTGCCAAGACTCGTGCTGCGCACGCTTTGTGGTTGGAGTGAGAAACAGGTTCTTTGGTGTTTTCTGCGAAACGCTTTAGCAGCCTGTTGGTGCTAGTATGGAGTTAGGGGATGGATGAAGCGGAGAGCCCCGTTTGGAGTGAGGCTGCAAAGGGCATGCCAAGGGAAGTGTTCTGCTGTGCCAAGACTCGTGCTGCGCACGCTTTGTGGTTGGAGTGAGAAACAGGTTCTTTGGTGTTTTCTGCGAAACGCTTTAGCAGCCCGTTGGTGCTAGTATGGAATTAGGGGATGGATGAAGCGTAGAGCCCCGTTTGGAGTGAGACTGTAAAGGGCATGCCAAGGGAAGTGTTCTGCTGTGCCAAGACTCGTGGTGCGCACGCTTTGTGGTTGGAGTGAGAAACAGGTTCTTTGGTGTTTTCTGCGAAACGCTTTAGCAGCCCGTTGGTGCTAGTATGGAGTCAGGGGATGGATGAAGCGGAGAGCCCCGTTTGGAGTTAGACTGCAAAGGGCATGCCAAGGGAAGTGTTCTGCTGTGCCAAGACTCGTGCTGCGCACGCTTTGTGGTTGGAGTGAGAAACAGGTTCTTTGGTGTTTTCTGCGAAACGCTTTAGCAGCGCGTTGGTGCTAGTATGGAGTCAGGGGATGGATGAAGCGGAGAGCCCCGTTTGGAGTGAGGCTGCAAAGGGCATGCCAAGGGAAGTGTTCTGCTGTGCCAAGACTCGTGCTGCGCACGCTTTGTGGTTGGAGTGAGAAACAGGTTCTTTGGTGTTTTCTGCGAAACGCTTTAGCAGCCCGTTGGTGCTAGTATGGAGTCAGGGGATGGATGAAGCGGAGAGCCCCGTTTGGAGTGAGGCTGCAAAGGGCATGCCAAGGGAAGTGTTCTGCTGTGCCAAGACTCGTGCTGCGCACGCTTTGTGGTTGGAGTGAGAAACAGGTTCTTTGGTGTTTTCTGCGAAACGCTTTAGCAGCGCGTTGGTGCTAGTATGGAGTCAGGGGATGGATGAAGCGGAGAGCCCCGTTTGGAGTAAGGCTGCAAAGGGTATGCCAAGAGAAGTGTTCTGCTGTGCCAAGACTCGTGCTGCGCACGCTTTGTGGTTGGAGTGAGAAACAGGTTCTTTGGTGCTTTCTGCGAAACGCTTTAGCAGCCCGTTGGTGCCAGTATGGAATTAGGGGATGGATGAAGCGGAGAGCCCCGTTTGGAGTGAGGCTGCAAAGGGCATGCCAAGGGAAGTGTTCTGCTGTGCCAAGACTCGTGCTGCGCACGCTTTGTGGTTGGAGTGAGAAACAGGTTCTTTGGTGTTTTCTGCGAAATGCTTTAGCAGCCTCTTGGTGCTAGTATGGAGTTAGGGGATGGATGAAGCGGAGAGCCCCGTTTGGAGTGAGGCTGCAAAGGGCATGCCAAGGGAAGTATTCTGCTGTGCCAAGACTCGTGCTGCGCACGCTTTGTGGTTGGAGTGAGAAACAGGTTCCTTGGTGTTTTCTGCGTAACGCTTTAGCAGCCCGTTGGTGCTAGTATGGAGTTAGGGGATGGATGAAGCGGAGAGCCCCGTTTGGAGTGAGGATGCAAAGCGCATGCCAAGGGAAGTGTTCTGCTATGCCAAGACTCGTGCTGCGCACGCTTTGTGGTTGGAGTGAGAAGCAGGTTCCTTGGTGTTTTCTGCGAAACGCTTTAGCAGCCTGTTGGTGCTAGTATGGAGTCAGGGGATGGATGAAGCGGAGAGCCCCGTTTGGAGTGAGGCTGCAAAGGGCATGCCAAGGGAAGTGTTCTGCTGTGCCAAGACTCGTGCTGCGCACGCTTTGTGGTTGGAGTGAGAAACAGGTTCTTTGGTGTTTTCTGCGAAACGCTTTAGCAGGCCGTTGGTGCTAGTATGGAGTCAGGGGATGGATGAAGCGGAGAGCCCCGTTTGGAGTGAGGCTGCAAAGGGTATGCCAAGGGAAGTGTTCTGCTGTGCCAAGACTCGTGCTGCGCACGCTTTGTGGTTGGAGTGAGAAACAGGTTCTTTGGTGCTTTCTGCGAAACACTTTAGGAGCCTGTTGGTGCTAGTATGGAGTCAGGGGATGGATGAAGCGGAGAGCCCCGTTTGGAGTGAGGCTGCAAAGGGCATGCCAAGGGAAGTGTTCTGCTGTGCCAAGACTCGTGCTGCGCACGCTTTGTGGTTGGAGTGAGAAGCAGGTTCATTGGTGTTTTCTGCGAAACGCTTTAGCAGCCTGTTGGTGCTAGTATGGAGTCAGGGGATGGATGAAGCGGAGAGCCCCGTTTGGAGTGAGGCTGCAAAGGGCATGCCAAGGGAAGTGTTCTGCTGTGCCAAGACTCGTGCTGCGCACGCTTTGTGGTTGGAGTGAGAAACAGGTTCCTTGGTGTTTTCTGCGAAACGCTTTAGGAGCCTCTTGGTGCTAGTATGGAGTCAGGGGATGGATGAAGCGGAGAGCCCCGTTTGGAGTGAGGCTGCAAAGGGCATGCCAGGGGAAGTGTTCTGCTGTGCCAAGACTCGTGCTGCGCACGCTTTGTGGTTGGAGTGAGAAACAGGTTCTTTGGTGTTTTCTGCGAAACGCTTTAGCAGCCCTTTGGTGCTAGTATGGAATTAGGGGATGGATGAAGCGGAGAGCCCCGTTTGGAGTGAGGCTGCAAAGGGCATGCCAAGGGAAGTGTTCTGCTGTGCCAAGACTCGTGCTGCGCACGCTTTGTGGTTGGAGTGAGAAACAGGTTCTTTGGTGTTTTCTGCGAAACGCTTTAGCAGCGCGTTGGTGCTAGTATGGAGTCAGGGGATGGATGAAGCGGAGAGCCCCGTTGGGAGTGAGGCTGCGAAGGGTATGCCAAGGGAAGTGTTCTGCTGTGCCAAGACTCGTGCTGCGCACGCTTTGTGGTTGGAGTGAGAAACAGGTTCTTCGGTGCTTTCTGCGAAACGCTTTAGGAGCCTGTTGGTGCTAGTATGGAGTTAGGGGATGGATGAAGCGGAGAGCCCCGTTTGGAGTGAGGCTGCAAAGGGCATGCCAAGGGAAGTGTTCTGCTGTGCCAAGACTCGTGCTGCGCACGCTTTGTGGTTGGAGTGAGAAACAGGTTCTTTGGTGTTTTCTGCGAAACGCTTTAGCAGCCCGTTGGTGCTAGTATGGAGTCAGGGGATGGATGAAGCGGAGAGCCCCGTTTGGAGTGAGGCTGCAAAGGGCATGCCAAGGGAAGTGTTCTGCTGTGCCAAGACTCGTGCTGCGCACGCTTTGTGGTTGGAGTGAGAAACAGGTTCTTTGGTGTTTTCTGCGAAACGCTTTAGCAGCCTGTTGGTGCTAGTATGGAGTTAGGGGATGGATGAAGCGGAGAGCCCCGTTTGGAGTGAGGCTGCAAAGGGCATGCCAAGGGAAGTGTTCTGCTGTGCCAAGACTCGTGCTGCGCACGCTTTGTGGTTGGAGTGAGAAACAGGTTCCTTGGTGTTTTCTGCGTAACGCTTTAGCAGCCCGTTGGTGCTAGTATGGAGTTAGGGGATGGATGAAGCGGAGAGCCCCGTTTGGAGTGAGGATGCAAAGCGCATGCCAAGGGAAGTGTTCTGCTGTGCCAAGACTCGTGCTGCGCACGCTTTTTGGTTGGAGTGAGAAACAGGTTCCTTGGTGTTTTCTGCGAAACGCTTTAGCAGCGCGTTGGTGCTAGTATGGAGTTAGGGGATGGATGAAGCGGAGAGCCCCGTTTGGAGTGAGGCTGCAAAGGGCATGCCAAGGGAAGTGTTCTGCTGTGCCAAGACTCGTGCTGCGCACGCTTTGTGGTTGGAGTGAGAAACAGGTTCTTTGGTGTTTTCTGCGAAACGCTTTAGCAGCCCGTTGGTGCTAGTATGGAATTAGGGGATGGATGAAGCGTAGAGCCCCGTTTGGAGTGAGACTGTAAAGGGCATGCCAAGGGAAGTGTTCTGCTGTGCCAAGACTCGTGGTGCGCACGCTTTGTGGTTGGAGTGAGAAACAGGTTCTTTGGTGTTTTCTGCGAAACGCTTTAGCAGCCCGTTGGTGCTAGTATGGAGTCAGGGGATGGATGAAGCGGAGAGCCCCGTTTGGAGTTAGACTGCAAAGGGCATGCCAAGGGAAGTGTTCTGCTGTGCCAAGACTCGTGCTGCGCACGCTTTGTGGTTGGAGTGAGAAACAGGTTCTTTGGTGTTTTCTGCGAAACGCTTTAGCAGCGCGTTGGTGCTAGTATGGAGTCAGGGGATGGATGAAGCGGAGAGCCCCGTTTGGAGTGAGGCTGCAAAGGGCATGCCAAGGGAAGTGTTCTGCTGTGCCAAGACTCGTGCTGCGCACGCTTTGTGGTTGGAGTGAGAAACAGGTTCTTTGGTGTTTTCTGCGAAACGCTTTAGCAGCCCGTTGGTGCTAGTATGGAGTCAGGGGATGGATGAAGCGGAGAGCCCCGTTTGGAGTGAGGCTGCAAAGGGCATGCCAAGGGAAGTGTTCTGCTGTGCCAAGACTCGTGCTGCGCACGCTTTGTGGTTGGAGTGAGAAACAGGTTCTTTGGTGTTTTCTGCGAAACGCTTTAGCAGCGCGTTGGTGCTAGTATGGAGTCAGGGGATGGATGAAGCGGAGAGCCCCGTTTGGAGTAAGGCTGCAAAGGGTATGCCAAGAGAAGTGTTCTGCTGTGCCAAGACTCGTGCTGCGCACGCTTTGTGGTTGGAGTGAGAAACAGGTTCTTTGGTGCTTTCTGCGAAACGCTTTAGCAGCCCGTTGGTGCCAGTATGGAATTAGGGGATGGATGAAGCGGAGAGCCCCGTTTGGAGTGAGGCTGCAAAGGGCATGCCAAGGGAAGTGTTCTGCTGTGCCAAGACTCGTGCTGCGCACGCTTTGTGGTTGGAGTGAGAAACAGGTTCTTTGGTGTTTTCTGCGAAATGCTTTAGCAGCCTCTTGGTGCTAGTATGGAGTTAGGGGATGGATGAAGCGGAGAGCCCCGTTTGGAGTGAGGCTGCAAAGGGCATGCCAAGGGAAGTATTCTGCTGTGCCAAGACTCGTGCTGCGCACGCTTTGTGGTTGGAGTGAGAAACAGGTTCCTTGGTGTTTTCTGCGTAACGCTTTAGCAGCCCGTTGGTGCTAGTATGGAGTTAGGGGATGGATGAAGCGGAGAGCCCCGTTTGGAGTGAGGATGCAAAGCGCATGCCAAGGGAAGTGTTCTGCTATGCCAAGACTCGTGCTGCGCACGCTTTGTGGTTGGAGTGAGAAGCAGGTTCCTTGGTGTTTTCTGCGAAACGCTTTAGCAGCCTGTTGGTGCTAGTATGGAGTCAGGGGATGGATGAAGCGGAGAGCCCCGTTTGGAGTGAGGCTGCAAAGGGCATGCCAAGGGAAGTGTTCTGCTGTGCCAAGACTCGTGCTGCGCACGCTTTGTGGTTGGAGTGAGAAACAGGTTCTTTGGTGTTTTCTGCGAAACGCTTTAGCAGGCCGTTGGTGCTAGTATGGAGTCAGGGGATGGATGAAGCGGAGAGCCCCGTTTGGAGTGAGGCTGCAAAGGGTATGCCAAGGGAAGTGTTCTGCTGTGCCAAGACTCGTGCTGCGCACGCTTTGTGGTTGGAGTGAGAAACAGGTTCTTTGGTGCTTTCTGCGAAACGCTTTAGGAGCCTGTTGGTGCTAGTATGGAGTTAGGGGATGGATGAAGCAGAGAGCCCCGTTTGGAGTGAGGCTGCAAAGGGCATGCCAAGGGAAGTGTTCTGCTGTGCCAAGACTCGTGCTGCGCACGCTTTGTGGTTGGAGTGAGAAACAGGTTCTTTGGTGTTTTCTGCGAAACGCTTTAGCAGCCCGTTGGTGCTAGTATGGAGTCAGGGGATGGATGAAGTGGAGAGCCCCGTTTGGAGTGAGGCTGCAAAGGGCATGCCAAGGGAAGTGTTCTGCTGTGCCAAGACTCGTGCTGCGCACGCTTTGTGGTTGGAGTGAGAAACAGGTTCTTTGGTGTTTTCTGCGAAACGCTTTAGCAGCGCGTTGGTGCTAGTATGGAGTCAGGGGATGGATGAAGCGGAGAGCCCCGTTTGGAGTGAGGCTGCAAAGGGTATGCCAAGAGAAGTGTTCTGCTGTGCCAAGACTCGTGCTGCGCACGCTTTGTGGTTGGAGTGAGAAGCAGGTTCATTGGTGTTTTCTGCGAAACGCTTTAGCAGCCTGTTGGTGCTAGTATGGAGTCAGGGGATGGATGAAGCGGAGAGCCCCGTTTGGAGTGAGGCTGCAAAGGGCATGCCAAGGGAAGTGTTCTGCTGTGCCAAGACTCGTGCTGCGCACGCTTTGTGGTTGGAGTGAGAAACAGGTTCTTTGGTGTTTTCTGCGAAACGCTTTAGCAGCGCGTTGGTGCTAGTATGGAGTCAGGGGATGGATGAAGCGGAGAGCCCCGTTTGGAGTGAGGCTGCAAAGGGTATGCCAAGAGAAGTGTTCTGCTGTGCCAAGACTCGTGCTGCGCACGCTTTGTGGTTGGAGTGAGAAGCAGGTTCATTGGTGTTTTCTGCGAAACGCTTTAGCAGCCTGTTGGTGCTAGTATGGAGTCAGGGGATGGATGAAGCGGAGAGCCCCGTTTGGAGTGAGGCTGCAAAGGGCATGCCAAGGGAAGTGTTCTGCTGTGCCAAGACTCGTGCTGCGCACGCTTTGTGGTTGGAGTGAGAAGCAGGTTCATTGGTGTTTTCTGCGAAACGCTTTAGCAGCCTGTTGGTGCTAGTATGGAGTCAGGGGATGGATGAAGCGGAGAGCCCCGTTTGGAGTGAGGCTGCAAAGGGCATGCCAAGGGAAGTGTTCTGCTGTGCCAAGACTCGTGCTGCGCACGCTTTGTGGTTGGAGTGAGAAACAGGTTCCTTGGTGTTTTCTGCGAAACGCTTTAGGAGCCTCTTGGTGCTAGTATGGAGTCAGGGGATGGATGAAGCGGAGAGCCCCGTTTGGAGTGAGGCTGCAAAGGGCATGCCAGGGGAAGTGTTCTGCTGTGCCAAGACTCGTGCTGCGCACGCTTTGTGGTTGGAGTGAGAAACAGGTTCTTTGGTGTTTTCTGCGAAACGCTTTAGCAGCCCTTTGGTGCTAGTATGGAATTAGGGGGTGGATGAAGCGGAGAGCCCCGTTTGGAGTGAGGCTGCAAAGGGCATGCCAAGGGAAGTGTTCTGCTGTGCCAAGACTCGTGCTGCGCACGCTTTGTGGTTGGAGTGAGAAACAGGTTCTTTGGTGTTTTCTGCGAAACGCTTTAGCAGCGCGTTGGTGCTAGTATGGAGTCAGGGGATGGATGAAGCGGAGAGCCCCGTTGGGAGTGAGGCTGCAAAGGGTATGCCAAGGGAAGTGTTCTGCTGTGCCAAGACTCGTGCTGCGCACGCTTTGTGGTTGGAGTGAGAAACAGGTTCTTCGGTGCTTTCTGCGAAACGCTTTAGGAGCCTGTCGGTGCTAGTATGGAGTTAGGGGATGGATGAAGCGGAGAGCCCCGTTTGGAGTGAGGCTGCAAAGGGCATGCCAAGGGAAGTGTTCTGCTGTGCCAAGACTCGTGCTGCGCACGCTTTGTGGTTGGAGTGAGAAACAGGTTCTTTGGTGTTTTCTGCGAAACGCTTTAGCAGCGCGTTGGTGCTAGTATGGAGTCAGGGGATGGATGAAGCGGAGAGCCCCGTTTGGAGTGAGGCTGCAAAGGGCATGCCAAGGGAAGTGTTCTGCTGTGCCAAGACTCGTGCTGCGCACGCTTTGTGGTTGGAGTGAGAAACAGGTTCTTTGGTGTTTTTTGCGAAACGCTTTAGCAGCGCGTTGGTGCTAGTATGGAGTCAGGGGATGGATGAAGCGGAGAGCCCCGTTTGGAGTGAGGCTGCAAAGGGTATGCCAAGAGAAGTGTTCTGCTGTGCCAAGACTCGTGCTGCGCACGCTTTGTGGTTGGAGTGAGAAACAGGTTCCTTGGTGTTTTCTGCCAAACGCTTTAGCAGCCCGTTGGTGCTAGTATGGAGTCAGGGGATGGATGAAGCGTAGAGCCCCGTTTGGAGTGAGGCTGCAAAGGGTATGCCAAGGGAAGTGTTCTGCTGTGCCAAGACTCGTGCTGCGCACGCTTTGTGGTTGGAGTGAGAAACAGGTTCTTTGGTGTTTTCTGCGAAACGCTTTAGCAGGCCGCTGGTGCTAGTATGGAATTAGGGGATGGAGGAAGCGGAGAGCCCCGTTTGGAGTGAGGCTGCAAAGGGCATGCCAAGGGAAGTGTTCTGCTGTGCCAAGACTCGTGCTGCGCACGCTTTGTGGTTGGAGTGAGAAACAGGTTCTTTGGTGTTTTCTGTGAAACGCTTTAGCAGCCCGTTGGTGCTAGTATGGAGTCAGGGGATGGATGAAGCGGAGAGCCCCGTTTGGAGTGAGGCTGCAAAGGGTATGCCAAGGGAAGTGTTCTGCTGTGCCAAGACTCGTGCTGCGCACGCTTTGTGGTTGGAGTGAGAAACAGGTTCTTTGGTGTTTTCTGCGAAACGCTTTAGCAGCCCGTTGGTGCTAGTATGGAGTCAGGGGATGGATGAAGCGGAGAGCCCCGTTTGGAGTGAGGCTGCAAAGGGCATGCCAAGGGAAGTGTTCTGCTGTGCCAAGACTCGTGCTGCGCACGCTTTGTGGTTGGAGTGAGAAACAGGTTCTTTGGTGTTTTCTGCGAAACGCTTTAGCAGCCCGTTGGTGCTAGTATGGAGTCAGGGGATGGATGAAGCGGAGAGCCCCGTTTGGAGTGAGGCTGCAAAGGGTATGCCAAGAGAAGTGTTCTGCTGTGCCAAGACTCGTGCTGCGCACGCTTTGTGGTTGGAGTGAGAAACAGGTTCTTTGGTGCTTTCTGCGAAACGCTTTAGCAGCCCGTTGGTGCCAGTATGGAATTAGGGGATGGATGAAGCGGAGAGCCCCGTTTGGAGTGAGGATGCAAAGCGCATGCCAAGGGAAGTGTTCTGCTGTGCCAAGACTCGTGCTGCGCACGCTTTGTGGTTGGAGTGAGAAACAGGTTCTTTGGTGTTTTCTGTGAAACGCTTTAGCAGCCCGTTGGTGCTAGTATGGAGTCAGGGGATGGATGAAGCGGAGAGCCCCGTTTGGAGTGAGGCTGCAAAGGGTATGCCAAGGGAAGTGTTCTGCTGTGCCAAGACTCGTGCTGCGCACGCTTTGTGGTTGGAGTGAGAAACAGGTTCTTTGGTGTTTTCTGCGAAACGCTTTAGCAGCCCGTTGGTGCTAGTATGGAGTCAGGGGATGGATGAAGCGGAGAGCCCCGTTTGGAGTGAGGCTGCAAAGGGCATGCCAAGGGAAGTGTTCTGCTGTGCCAAGACTCGTGCTGCGCACGCTTTGTGGTTGGAGTGAGAAACAGGTTCTTTGGTGTTTTCTGCGAAACGCTTTAGCAGCCCGTTGGTGCTAGTATGGAGTCAGGGGATGGATGAAGCGGAGAGCCCCGTTTGGAGTGAGGCTGCAAAGGGTATGCCAAGAGAAGTGTTCTGCTGTGCCAAGACTCGTGCTGCGCACGCTTTGTGGTTGGAGTGAGAAACAGGTTCTTTGGTGCTTTCTGCGAAACGCTTTAGCAGCCCGTTGGTGCCAGTATGGAATTAGGGGATGGATGAAGCGGAGAGCCCCGTTTGGAGTGAGGATGCAAAGCGCATGCCAAGGGAAGTGTTCTGCTATGCCAAGACTCGTGCTGCGCACGCTTTGTGGTTGGAGTGAGAAACAGGTTCTTTGGTGTTTTCTGTGAAACGCTTTAGCAGGCCGTTGGTGCTAGTATGGAGTCAGGGGATGGATGAAGTGGAGAGCCCCGTTTGGAGTGAGGCTGCAAAGGGCATGCCAAGGGAAGTGTTCTGCTGTGCCAAGACTCGTGCTGCGCACGCTTTGTGGTTGGAGTGAGAAACAGGTTCTTTGGTGTTTTCTGCAAAACGCTTTAGCAGCAGGTTGATGCTAGTATGGAGTCAGGGGATGGATGAAGCGGAGAGCCCCGTTTGGAGTGAGGCTGCAAAGGGTATGCCAAGAGAAGTGTTCTGCTGTGCCAAGACTCGTGCTGCGCACGCTTTGTGGTTGGAGTGAGAAGCAGGTTCCTTGGTGTTTTCTGCGAAACGCTTTAGCAGCCTGTTGGTGCTAGTATGGAGTCAGGGGATGGATGAAGCGGAGAGCCCCGTTTGGAGTGAGGCTGCAAAGGGCATGCCAAGGGAAGTGTTCTGCTGTGCCAAGACTCGTGCTGCGCACGCTTTGTGGTTGGAGTGAGAAACAGGTTCTTTGGTGTTTTCTGCGAAACGCTTTAGCAGCGCGTTGGTGCTAGTATGGAGTCAGGGGATGGATGAAGCGGAGAGCCCCGTTTGGAGTGAGGCTGCAAAGGGTATGCCAAGAGAAGTGTTCTGCTGTGCCAAGACTCGTGCTGCGCACGCTTTGTGGTTGGAGTGAGAAGCAGGTTCATTGGTGTTTTCTGCGAAACGCTTTAGCAGCCTGTTGGTGCTAGTATGGAGTCAGGGGATGGATGAAGCGGAGAGCCCCGTTTGGAGTGAGGCTGCAAAGGGCATGCCAAGGGAAGTGTTCTGCTGTGCCAAGACTCGTGCTGCGCACGCTTTGTGGTTGGAGTGAGAAGCAGGTTCATTGGTGTTTTCTGCGAAACGCTTTAGCAGCCTGTTGGTGCTAGTATGGAGTCAGGGGATGGATGAAGCGGAGAGCCCCGTTTGGAGTGAGGCTGCAAAGGGCATGCCAAGGGAAGTGTTCTGCTGTGCCAAGACTCGTGCTGTGCACGCTTTGTGGTTGGAGTGAGAAACAGGTTCTTTGGTGTTTTCTGCGAAACGCTTTAGCAGCGCGTTGGTGCTAGTATGGAGTCAGGGGATGGATGAAGCGGAGAGCCCCGTTGGGAGTGAGGCTGCAAAGGGTATGCCAAGAGAAGTGTTCTGCTGTGCCAAGACTCGTGCTGCACACGCTTTGTGGTTGGAGTGAGAAGCAGGTTCATTGGTGTTTTCTGCGAAACGCTTTAGCAGCCTGTTGGTGCTAGTATGGAGTCAGGGGATGGATGAAGCGGAGAGCCCCGTTTGGAGTGAGGCTGCAAAGGGCATGCCAAGGGAAGTGTTCTGCTGTGCCAAGACTCGTGCTGCGCACGCTTTGTGGTTGGAGTGAGAAGCAAGTTCATTGGTGTTTTCTGCGAAACGCTTTAGCAGCCTGTTGGTGCTAGTATGGAGTCAGGGGATGGATGAAGCGGAGAGCCCCGTTTGGAGTGAGGCTGCAAAGGGCATGCCAAGGGAAGTGTTCTGCTGTGCCAAGACTCGTGCTGCGCACGCTTTGTGGTTGGAGTGAGAAACAGGTTCCTTGGTGTTTTCTGCGAAACGCTTTAGGAGCCTCTTGGTGCTAGTATGGAGTCAGGGGATGGATGAAGCGGAGAGACCCGTTTGGAGTGAGGCTGCAAAGGGCATGCCAGGGGAAGTGTTCTGCTGTGCCAAGACTCGTGCTGCGCACGCTTTGTGGTTGGAGTGAGAAGCAGGTTCATTGGTGTTTTCTGCGAAACGCTTTAGGAGCCTCTTGGTGCTAGTATGGAGTCAGGGGATGGATGAAGCGGAGAGACCCGTTTGGAGTGAGGCTGCAAAGGGCATGCCAGGGGAAGTGTTCTGCTGTGCCAAGACTCGTGCTGCGCACGCTTTGTGGTTGGAGTGAGAAGCAGGTTCATTGGTGTTTTCTGCGAAACGCTTTAGCAGCCTGTTGGTGCTAGTATGGAGTCAGGGGATGGATGAAGCGGAGAGCCCCGTTTGGAGTGAGGCTGCAAAGGGCATGCCAAGGGAAGTGTTCTGCTGTGCCAAGACTCGTGCTGCGCACGCTTTGTGGTTGGAGTGAGAAACAGGTTCTTTGGTGTTTTCTGCGAAACGCTTTAGCAGCCCTTTGGTGCTAGTATGGAATTAGGGGATGGATGAAGCGGAGAGCCCCGTTTGGAGTGAGGCTGCAAAGGGCATGCCAAGGGAAGTGTTCTGCTGTGCCAAGACTCGTGCTGCGCACGCTTTGTGGTTGGAGTGAGAAACAGGTTCTTTGGTGTTTTCTGCGAAACGCTTTAGCAGCGCGTTGGTGCTAGTATGGAGTCAGGGGATGGATGAAGCGGAGAGCCCCGTTGGGAGTGAGGCTGCAAAGGGTATGCCAAGAGAAGTGTTCTGCTGTGCCAAGACTCGTGCTGCGCACGCTTTGTGGTTGGAGTGAGAAGCAGGTTCATTGGTGTTTTCTGCGAAACGCTTTAGCAGCCTGTTGGTGCTAGTATGGAGTCAGGGGATGGATGAAGCGGAGAGCCCCGTTTGGAGTGAGGCTGCAAAGGGCATGCCAAGGGAAGTGTTCTGCTGTGCCAAGACTCGTGCTGCGCACGCTTTGTGGTTGGAGTGAGAAGCAGGTTCATTGGTGTTTTCTGCGAAACGCTTTAGCAGCCCTTTGGTGCTAGTATGGAATTAGGGGATGGATGAAGCGGAGAGCCCCGTTTGGAGTGAGGCTGCAAAGGGCATGCCAAGGGAAGTGTTCTGCTGTGCCAAGACTCGTGCTGCGCACGCTTTGTGGTTGGAGTGAGAAACAGGTTCTTTGGTGTTTTCTGCGAAACGCTTTAGGAGCCTGTTGGTGCTAGTATGGAGTTAGGGGATGGATGAAGCGGAGAGCCCCGTTTGGAGTGAGGCTGCAAAGGGCATGCCAAGGGAAGTGTTCTGCTGTGCCAAGACTCGTGCTGCGCACGCTTTGTGGTTGGAGTGAGAAACAGGTTCTTTGGTGTTTTCTGCGAAACGCTTTAGCAGCGCGTTGGTGCTAGTATGGAGTCAGGGGATGGATGAAGCGGAGAGCCCCGTTTGGAGTGAGGCTGCAAAGGGCATGCCAAGGGAAGTGTTCTGCTGTGCCAAGACTCGTGCTGCGCACGCTTTGTGGTTGGAGTGAGAAACAGGTTCTTTGGTGTTTTTTGCGAAACGCTTTAGCAGCGCGTTGGTGCTAGTATGGAGTCAGGGGATGGATGAAGCGGAGAGCCCCGTTTGGAGTGAGGCTGCAAAGGGTATGCCAAGAGAAGTGTTCTGCTGTGCCAAGACTCGTGCTGCGCACGCTTTGTGGTTGGAGTGAGAAACAGGTTCTTTGGTGCTTTCTGCGAAACGCTTTAGGAGCCTGTTGGTGCTAGTATGGAGTTAGGGGATGGATGAAGCGGAGAGCCCCGTTTGGAGTGAGGCTGCAAAGCGCATGCCAAGGGAAGTGTTCTGCTATGCCAAGACTCGTGCTGCGCACGCTTTGTGGTTGGAGTGAGAAACAGGTTCTTTGGTGTTTTCTGCGAAACGCTTTAGCAGGCCGTTGGTGCTAGTATGGAGTCAGGGGATGGATGAAGCGGAGAGCCCCGTTTGGAGTGAGGCTGCAAAGGGCATGCCAGGGGAAGTGTTCCGCTGTGCCAAGACTCGTGCTGCGCACGCTTTGTGGTTGGAGTGAGAAACAGGTTCTTTGGTGTTTTCTGCCAAACGCTTTAGTAGCGCGTTGGTGCTAGTATGGAGTCAGGGGATGGATGAAGCGGAGAGCCCCGTTGGGAGTGAGGCTGCAAAGGGTATGCCAAGGGAAGTGTTCTGCTGTGCCAAGACTCGTGCTGCGCACGCTTTGTGGTTGGAGTGAGAAACAGGTTCTTTGGTGCTTTCTGCGAAACACTTTAGGAGCCTGTTGGTGCTAGTATGGAGTTAGGGGATGGATGAAGCGGAGAGCCCCGTTTGGAGTGAGGCTGCAAAGGGCATGCCAAGGGAAGTGTTCTGCTGTGCCAAGACTCGTGCTGCGCACGCTTTGTGGTTGGAGTGAGAAACAGGTTCTTTGGTGTTTTCTGCGAAACGCTTTAGCAGCCCGTTGGTGCTAGTATGGAGTCAGGGGATGGATGAAGCGGAGAGCCCCGTTTGGAGTGAGGCTGCAAAGGGCATGCCAAGGGAAGTGTTCTGCTGTGCCAAGACTCGTGCTGCGCACGCTTTGTGGTTGGAGTGAGAAACAGGTTCTTTGGTGTTTTTTGCGAAACGCTTTAGCAGCGCGTTGGTGCTAGTATGGAGTCAGGGGATGGATGAAGCGGAGAGCCCCGTTTGGAGTGAGGCTGCAAAGGGTATGCCAAGAGAAGTGTTCTGCTGTGCCAAGACTCGTGCTGCGCACGCTTTGTGGTTGGAGTGAGAAACAGGTTCTTTGGTGCTTTCTGCGAAACGCTTTAGGAGCCTGTTGGTGCTAGTATGGAGTTAGGGGATGGATGAAGCGGAGAGCCCCGTTTGGAGTGAGGCTGCAAAGCGCATGCCAAGGGAAGTGTTCTGCTATGCCAAGACTCGTGCTGCGCACGCTTTGTGGTTGGAGTGAGAAACAGGTTCTTTGGTGTTTTCTGCGAAACGCTTTAGCAGGCCGTTGGTGCTAGTATGGAGTCAGGGGATGGATGAAGCGGAGAGCCCCGTTTGGAGTGAGGCTGCAAAGGGCATGCCAGGGGAAGTGTTCTGCTGTGCCAAGACTCGTGCTGCGCACGCTTTGTGGTTGGAGTGAGAAACAGGTTCTTTGGTGTTTTCTGCCAAACGCTTTAGCAGCGCGTTGGTGCTAGTATGGAGTCAGGGGATGGATGAAGCGGAGAGCCCCGTTTGCAGTGAGGCTGCAAAGGGTATGCCAAGAAAAGTGTTCTGCTGTGCCAAGACTCGTGCTGCGCACGCTTTGTGGTTGGAGTGAGAAACAGGTTCTTTGGTGCTTTCTGCGAAACGCTTTAGGAGCCTGTTGGTGCTAGTATGGAGTTAGGGGATGGATGAAGCGGAGAGCCCCGTTTGGAGTGAGGCTGCAAAGGGCATGCCAAGGGAAGTGTTCTGCTATGCCAAGACTCGTGCTGCGCACGCTTTGTGGTTGGAGTGAGAAGCAGGTTCCTTGGTGTTTTCTGCGAAACGCTTTAGCAGCCCGTTGGTGCTAGTATGGAGTCAGGGGATGGATGAAGCGGAGAGCCCCGTTTGGAGTGAGGCTGCAAAGGGCATGCCAAGGGAAGTGTTCTGCTGTGCCAAGACTCGTGCTGCGCACGCTTTGTGGTTGGAGTGAGAAACAGGTTCTTTGGTGTTTTCTGCGAAACGCTTTAGCAGGCCGTTGGTGCTAGTATGGAGTCAGGGGATGGATGAAGCGGAGAGCCCCGTTTGGAGTGAGGCTGCAAAGGGCATGCCAGGGGAAGTGTTCTGCTGTGCCAAGACTCGTGCTGCGCACGCTTTGTGGTTGGAGTGAGAAACAGGTTCTTTGGTGTTTTCTGCCAAACGCTTTAGCAGCCTGTTGGTGCTAGTATGGAGTCAGGGGATGGATGAAGCGGAGAGCCCCGTTTGGAGTGAGGCTGCAAAGGGTATGCCAAGAAAAGTGTTCTGCTGTGCCAAGACTCGTGCTGCGCACGCTTTGTGGTTGGAGTGAGAAACAGGTTCTTTGGTGCTTTCTGCGAAACGCTTTAGGAGCCTGTTGGTGCTAGTATGGAGTCAGGGGATGGATGAAGCGGAGAGCCCCGTTTGGAGTGAGGCTGCAAAGGGCATGCCAAGGGAAGTGTTCTGCTGTGCCAAGACTCGTGCTGCGCACGCTTTGTGGTTGGAGTGAGAAACAGGTTCTTTGGTGTTTTCTGCGAAACGCTTTAGCAGCCCGTTGGTGCTAGTATGGAGTCAGGGGATGGATGAAGCGGAGAGCCCCGTTTGGAGTGAGGCTGCAAAGGGCATGCCAAGGGAAGTGTTCTGCTGTGCCAAGACTCGTGCTGCGCACGCTTTGTGGTTGGAGTGAGAAACAGGTTCTTTGGTGTTTTTTGCGAAACGCTTTAGCAGCGCGTTGGTGCTAGTATGGAGTCAGGGGATGGATGAAGCGGAGAGCCCCGTTTGGAGTGAGGCTGCAAAGGGTATGCCAAGAGAAGTGTTCTGCTGTGCCAAGACTCGTGCTGCGCACGCTTTGTGGTTGGAGTGAGAAACAGGTTCTTTGGTGCTTTCTGCGAAACGCTTTAGGAGCCTGTTGGTGCTAGTATGGAGTTAGGGGATGGATGAAGCGGAGAGCCCCGTTTGGAGTGAGGCTGCAAAGCGCATGCCAAGGGAAGTGTTCTGCTATGCCAAGACTCGTGCTGCGCACGCTTTGTGGTTGGAGTGAGAAACAGGTTCTTTGGTGTTTTCTGCGAAACGCTTTAGCAGGCCGTTGGTGCTAGTATGGAGTCAGGGGATGGATGAAGCGGAGAGCCCCGTTTGGAGTGAGGCTGCAAAGGGCATGCCAGGGGAAGTGTTCTGCTGTGCCAAGACTCGTGCTGCGCACGCTTTGTGGTTGGAGTGAGAAACAGGTTCTTTGGTGTTTTCTGCCAAACGCTTTAGCAGCGCGTTGGTGCTAGTATGGAGTCAGGGGATGGATGAAGCGGAGAGCCCCGTTTGCAGTGAGGCTGCAAAGGGTATGCCAAGAAAAGTGTTCTGCTGTGCCAAGACTCGTGCTGCGCACGCTTTGTGGTTGGAGTGAGAAACAGGTTCTTTGGTGCTTTCTGCGAAACGCTTTAGGAGCCTGTTGGTGCTAGTATGGAGTTAGGGGATGGATGAAGCGGAGAGCCCCGTTTGGAGTGAGGCTGCAAAGGGCATGCCAAGGGAAGTGTTCTGCTATGCCAAGACTCGTGCTGCGCACGCTTTGTGGTTGGAGTGAGAAGCAGGTTCCTTGGTGTTTTCTGCGAAACGCTTTAGCAGCCCGTTGGTGCTAGTATGGAGTCAGGGGATGGATGAAGCGGAGAGCCCCGTTTGGAGTGAGGCTGCAAAGGGCATGCCAAGGGAAGTGTTCTGCTGTGCCAAGACTCGTGCTGCGCACGCTTTGTGGTTGGAGTGAGAAACAGGTTCTTTGGTGTTTTCTGCGAAACGCTTTAGCAGGCCGTTGGTGCTAGTATGGAGTCAGGGGATGGATGAAGCGGAGAGCCCCGTTTGGAGTGAGGCTGCAAAGGGCATGCCAGGGGAAGTGTTCTGCTGTGCCAAGACTCGTGCTGCGCACGCTTTGTGGTTGGAGTGAGAAACAGGTTCTTTGGTGTTTTCTGCCAAACGCTTTAGCAGCCTGTTGGTGCTAGTATGGAGTCAGGGGATGGATGAAGCGGAGAGCCCCGTTTGGAGTGAGGCTGCAAAGGGTATGCCAAGAAAAGTGTTCTGCTGTGCCAAGACTCGTGCTGCGCACGCTTTGTGGTTGGAGTGAGAAACAGGTTCTTTGGTGCTTTCTGCGAAACGCTTTAGGAGCCTGTTGGTGCTAGTATGGAGTCAGGGGATGGATGAAGCGGAGAGCCCCGTTTGGAGTGAGGCTGCAAAGGGCATGCCAAGGGAAGTGTTCTGCTGTGCCAAGACTCGTGCTGCGCACGCTTTGTGGTTGCAGTGAGAAACAGGTTCTTTGGTGTTTTCTGCGAAACGCTTTAGCAGCCCGTTGGTGCTAGTATGGAGTCAGGGGATGGATGAAGCGGAGAGCCCCATTTGGAGTGAGGCTGCAAAGCGCATGCCAAGGGAAGTGTTCTGCTGTGCCAAGACTCGTGCTGCGCACGCTTTGTGGTTGGAGTGAGAAGCAGGTTCCTTGGTGTTTTCTGCGAAACGCTTTAGCAGACTGTTGGTGCTAGTATGGAGTCAGGGGATGGATGAAGCGGAGAGCCCCGTTTGGAGTGAGGCTGCAAAGGGCATGCCAAGGGAAGTGTTCTGCTGTGCCAAGACTCGTGCTGCGCACGCTTTGTGGTTGGAGTGAGAAACAGGTTCTTTGGTGTTTTCTGCGAAACGCTTTAGCAGCGCGTTGGTGCTAGTATGGAATTAGGGGATGGATGAAGCGGAGAGCCCCGTTTGGAGTGAGGCTGCAAAGGGCATGCCAAGGGAAGTGTTCTGCTGTGCCAAGACTCGTGCTGCGCACGCTTTGTGGTTGGAGTGAGAAACAGGTTCTTTGGTGTTTTCTGCGAAACGCTTTAGCAGGCCGTTGGTGCTAGTATGGAGTCAGGGGATGGATGAAGCGGAGAGCCCCGTTTGGAGTGAGGCTGCAAAGGGCATGCCAGGGGAAGTGTTCTGCTGTGCCAAGACTCGTGCTGCGCACGCTTTGTGGTTGGAGTGAGAAACAGGTTCTTTGGTGTTTTCTGCCAAACGCTTTAGCAGCGCGTTGGTGCTAGTATGGAGTCAGGGGATGGATGAAGCGGAGAGCCCCGTTTGGAGTGAGGCTGCAAAGGGTATGCCAAGAAAAGTGTTCTGCTGTGCCAAGACTCGTGCTGCGCACGCTTTCTGGTTGGAGTGAGAAACAGGTTCTTTGGTGCTTTCTGCGAAACGCTTTAGCAGCCTGTTGGTGCTAGTATGGAGTCAGGGGATGGATGAAGCGGAGAGCCCCGTTTGGAGTGAGGCTGCAAAGGGCATGCCAAGGGAAGTGTTCTGCTGTGCCAAGACTCGTGCTGCGCACGCTTTGTGGTTGCAGTGAGAAACAGGTTCTTTGGTGTTTTCTGCGAAACGCTTTAGCAGCCCGTTGGTGCTAGTATGGAGTTAGGGGATGGATGAAGCGGAGAGCCCCGTTTGGAGTGAGGCTGCAAAGCGCATGCCAAGGGAAGTGTTCTGCTGTGCCAAGACTCGTGCTGCGCACGCTTTGTGGTTGGAGTGAGAAGCAGGTTCCTTGGTGTTTTCTGCGAAACGCTTTAGCAGACTGTTGGTGCTAGTATGGAGTCAGGGGATGGATGAAGCGGAGAACCCCGTTTGGAGTGAGGCTGCAAAGGGCATGCCAAGGGAAGTGTTCTGCTGTGCCAAGACTCGTGCTGCGCACGCTTTGTGGTTGGAGTGAGAAACAGGTTCTTTGGTGTTTTCTGCGAAACGCTTTAGCAGCGCGTTGGTGCTAGTATGGAGTCAGGGGATGGATGAAGCGGAGAGCCCCGTTTGGAGTGAGGCTGCAAAGCGCATGCCAAGGGAAGTGTTCTGCTGTGCCAAGACTCGTGCTGCGCACGCTTTGTGGTTGGAGTGAGAAACAGGTTCTTTGGTGTTTTCTGCGAAACGCTTTAGCAGCGCGTTGGTGCTAGTATGGAATTAGGGGATGGATGAAGCAGAGAGGCCCGTTTGGAGTGAGGCTGCAAAGGGCATGCCAAGGGAAGTGTTCTGCTGTGCCAAGACTCGTGCTGCGCACGCTTTGTGGTTGGAGTGAGAAACAGGTTCTTTGGTGTTTTCTGCGAAACGCTTTAGCAGGCCGTTGGTGCTAGTATGGAGTCAGGGGATGGATGAAGCGGAGAGCCCCGTTTGGAGTGAGGCTGCAAAGGGCATGCCAGGGGAAGTGTTCTGCTGTGCCAAGACTCGTGCTGCGCACGCTTTGTGGTTGGAGTGAGAAACAGGTTCCTTGGTGTTTTCTGCGAAACGCTTTATCAGCGCGTTGGTCCTAGTATGGAGTCAGGGGATGGATGAAGCGGAGAGCCCCGTTTGGAGTGAGGCTGCAAAGGGCATGCCAAGGGAAGTGTTCTGCTGTGCCAAGACTCGTGCTGCGCACGCTTTGTGGTTGGAGTGAGAAACAGGTTCTTTGGTGTTTTCTGCGAAACGCTTTAGCAGCCCGTTGGTGCTAGCATGGAGTCAGGGGATGGATGAAGCGGAGAGCCCCGTTTGGAGTGAGGCTTTAAAGGGCATGCCAAGGGAAGTGTTCTGCTGTGCCAAGACTCGTGCTGCGCACGCTTTGTGGTTGGAGTGAGAAACAGGTTCCTTGGTGTTTTCTGCGAAACGCTTTAGCAGCGCGTTGGTGCTAGTATGGAGTCAGGGGATGGATGAAGCGGAGAGCCCCGTTTGGAGTGAGGCTGCAAAGGGTATGCCAAGAGAAGTGTTCTGCTGTGCCAAGACTCGTGCTGCGCACGCTTTGTGGTTGGAGTGAGAAACAGGTTCTTTGGTGCTTTCTGTCAAACGCTTTAGGAGCCTGTTGGTGCTAGTATGGAGTTAGGGGATGGATGAAGCGGAGAGCCCCGTTTGGAGTGAGGCTGCAAAGGGCATGCCAAGGGAAGTGTTCTGCTGTGCCAAGACTCGTGCTGCGCACGCTTTGTGGTTGGAGTGAGAAACAGGTTCTTTGGTGTTTTCTGCGAAACGCTTTAGCAGCGCGTTGGTCCTAGTATCGAGTCAGGGGATGGATGAAGCGGAGAGCCCCGTTTGGAGTGAGGCTGCAAAGGGTATGCCAAGGGAAGTGTTCTGCTGTGCCAAGACTCGTGCTGCGCACGCTTTGTGGTTGGAGTGAGAAACAGGTTCTTTGGTGTTTTCTGCGAAACGCTTTAGCAGCCCGTTGGTGCTAGTATGGAGTCAGGGGATGGATGAAGCGGAGAGCCCCGTTTGGAGTGAGGCTGCAAAGGGCATGCCAAGGGAAGTGTTCTGCTGTGCCAAGACTCGTGCTGCGCACGCTTTGTGGTTGGAGTGAGAAACAGGTTCTTTGGTGTTTTCTGCGAAACGCTTTAGCAGCACGTTGGTGCTAGTATGGAGTCAGGGGATGGATGAAGCGGAGAGCCCCGTTTGGAGTGAGGCTGCAAAGGGTATGCCAAGAGAAGTGTTCTGCTGTGCCAAGACTCGTGCTGCGCATGCTTTGTGGTTGGAGTGAGAAACAGGTTCTTTGGTGCTTTCTGCGAAACGCTTTAGGAGCCTGTTGGTGCTAGTATGGAGTTAGGGGATGGATGAAGCGGAGAGCCCCGTTTGGAGTGAGGCTGCAAAGGGCATGCCAAGGGAAGTGTTCTGCTGTGCCAAGACTCGTGCTGCGCACGCTTTGTGGTTGGAGTGAGAAACAGGTTCCTTGGTGTTTTCTGCGAAACGCTTTAGGAGCCCGTTGGTGCTAGTATGGAGTTAGGGGATGGATGAAGCGTAGAGCCCCGTTTGGAGTGAGGCTGCAAAGGGCATGCCAAGGGAAGTGTTCTGCTGTGCCAAGACTCGTGCTGCGCACGCTTTGTGGTTGGAGTGAGAAACAGGTACCTTGGTGTTTTCTGCGAAACGCTTTAGCAGCCCGTTGGTGCTAGTATGGAGTCAGGGGATGGATGAAGCGGAGAGCCCCGTTTGGAGTGAGGCTGCAAAGCGCATGCCAAGGGAAGTGTTCTGCTGTGCCAAGACTCGTGCTGCGCACGCTTTGTGGTTGGAGTGAGAAACACGTTCTTTGGTGTTTTCTGCGAAACGCTTTAGCAGCCCTTTGGTGCTAGTATGGAATTAGGGGATGGAGGAAGCGGAGAGCCCCGTTTGGAGTGAGGCTGCAAAGGGCATGCCAGGGGAAGTGTTCTGCTATGCCAAGACTCGTGCTGCGCACGCTTTGTGGTTGGAGTGAGAAACAGGTTCTTTGGTGTTTTCTGCGAAACGCTTTAGCAGCCCTTTGGTGCTAGTATGGAATTAGGGGATGGAGGAAGCGGAGAGCCCCGTTTGGAGTGAGGCTGCAAAGGGCATGCCAAGGGAAGTGTTCTGCTGTGCCAAGACACATGCTGTGCACGCTTTGTGGTTGGAGTGAGAAACAGGTTCCTTGGTGTTTTCTGCGAAACGCTTTAGCAGCCCGTTGGTGCTAGTATGGAGTCAGGGGATGGATGAAGCGGAGAGCCCCGTTTGGAGTGAGGCTGCAAAGGGCATGCCAAGGGAAGTGTTCTGCTGTGCCAAGACTCGTGCTGCGCACGCTTTGTGGTTGGAGTGAGAAACAGGTTCTTTGGTGTTTTCTGCGAAACGCTTTAGCAGCGCGTTGGTGCTAGTATGGAATTAGGGGATGGATGAAGTGGAGAGCCCCGTTTGGAGTGAGGCTGCAAAGGTCATGCCAAGGGAAGTGTTCTGCTGTGCCAAGACTCGTGCTGCGCATGCTTTGTGGTTGGAGTGAGAAACAGGTTCCTTGGTGTTTTCTGCGAAACGCTTTAGCAGCGCATTGGTGCTAGTATGGAGTCAGGGGATGGATGAAGCGGAGAGCCCCGTTTGGAGTGAGGCTGCAAAGGGCATGCCAGGGGAAGTGTTCTGCTGTGCCAAGACTCGTGCTGCGCACGCTTTGTGGTTGGAGTGAGAAACAGGTTCTTTGGTGTTTTCTGCGAAACGCTTTAGCAGCCCTTTGGTGCTAGTATGGAATTTGGGGATGGATGAAGCGGAGAGTCCCGTTTGGAGTGAGGCTGCAAAGGGCATGCCAAGGGAAGTGTTCTGCTGTGCCAAGACTCGTGCTGCGCACGCTTTGTGGTTGGAGTGAGAAGCAGGTTCCTTGGTGTTTTCTGCCAAACGCTTTAGCAGCCTCTTGGTGCTAGTATGGAGTTAGGGGGATGGATGAAGCGTAGAGCCCCGTTTGGAGTGAGGCTGCAAAGGGCATGCCAAGGGAAGTGTTCTGCTGTGCCAAGACTCGTGCTGCGCACGCTTTGTGGTTGGAGTGAGAAACAGGTACCTTGGTGTTTTCTGCGAAACGCTTTAGCAGCCCGTTGGTGCTAGTATGGAGTCAGGGGATGGATGAAGCGGAGAGCCCCGTTTGGAGTGAGGCTGCAAAGCGCATGCCAAGGGAAGTGTTCTGCTGTGCCAAGACTCGTGCTGCGCACGCTTTGTGGTTGGAGTGAGAAACAGGTTCTTTGGTGTTTTCTGCGAAACGCTTTAGCAGCGCGTTGGTCCTAATATGGAGTCAGGGGATGGATGAAGCGGAGAGCCCCGTTTGGAGTGAGGCTGCAAAGCGCATGCCAAGGGAAGTGTTCTGCTGTGCCAAGACTCGTGCTGCGCACGCTTTGTGGTTGGAGTGAGAAGCAGGTTCTTTGGTGTTTTCTGCGAAACGCTTTATCAGCCTGTTGGTGCTAGTATGGAATTAGGGGATGGATGAAGCGGAGAGCCCCGTTTGGAGTGAGGCTGCAAAGGGCATGCCAAGGGAAGTGTTCTGCTGTGCCAAGACTCGTGCTGCGCACGCTTTGTGGTTGGAGTGAGAAACAGGTACCTTGGTGTTTTCTGCGAAACGCTTTAGCAGCCCGTTGGTGCTAGTATGGAGTCAGGGGATGGATGAAGCGGAGAGCCCCGTTTGGAGTGAGGCTGCAAAGCGCATGCCAAGGGAAGTGTTCTGCTGTGCCAAGACTCGTGCTGCGCACGCTTTGTGGTTGGAGTGAGAAACAGGTTCTTTGGTGTTTTCTGCGAAACGCTTTAGCAGCCCTTTGGTGCTAGTATGGAATTAGGGGATGGAGGAAGCGGAGAGCCCCGTTTGGAGTGAGGCTGCAAAGGGCATGCCAGGGGAAGTGTTCTGCTATGCCAAGACTCGTGCTGCGCACGCTTTGTGGTTGGAGTGAGAAACAGGTTCTTTGGTGTTTTCTGCGAAACGCTTTAGCAGCCCTTTGGTGCTAGTATGGAATTAGGGGATGGAGGAAGCGGAGAGCCCCGTTTGGAGTGAGGCTGCAAAGGGCATGCCAAGGGAAGTGTTCTGCTGTGCCAAGACACATGCTGTGCACGCTTTGTGGTTGGAGTGAGAAACAGGTTCCTTGGTGTTTTCTGCGAAACGCTTTAGCAGCCCGTTGGTGCTAGTATGGAGTCAGGGGATGGATGAAGCGGAGAGCCCCGTTTGGAGTGAGGCTGCAAAGGGCATGCCAAGGGAAGTGTTCTGCTGTGCCAAGACTCGTGCTGCGCACGCTTTGTGGTTGGAGTGAGAAACAGGTTCTTTGGTGTTTTCTGCGAAACGCTTTAGCAGCGCGTTGGTGCTAGTATGGAATTAGGGGATGGATGAAGTGGAGAGCCCCGTTTGGAGTGAGGCTGCAAAGGTCATGCCAAGGGAAGTGTTCTGCTGTGCCAAGACTCGTGCTGCGCATGCTTTGTGGTTGGAGTGAGAAACAGGTTCTTTGGTGTTTTCTGCGAAACGCTTTAGCAGCGCGTTGGTGCTAGTATGGAGTCAGGGGATGGATGAAGCGGAGAGCCCCGTTTGGAGTGAGGCTGCAAAGGGCATGCCAGGGGAAGTGTTCTGCTGTGCCAAGACTCGTGCTGCGCACGCTTTGTGGTTGGAGTGAGAAACAGGTTCTTTGGTGTTTTCTGCGAAACGCTTTAGCAGCCCTTTGGTGCTAGTATGGAATTCGGGGATGGATGAAGCGGAGAGTCCCGTTTGGAGTGAGGCTGCAAAGGGCATGCCAAGGGAAGTGTTCTGCTGTGCCAAGACTCGTGCTGCGCACGCTTTGTGGTTGGAGTGAGAAACAGGTTCCTTGGTGTTTTCTGCGAAACTCTTTAGCAGCCTCTTGGTGCTAGTATGGAGTCAGGGGATGGATGAAGCGGAGAGCCCCGTTTGGAGTGAGGCTGCAAAGGGCATGCCAAGGGAAGTGTTCTGCTGTGCCAAGACTCGTGCTGCGCACGCTTTGTGGTTGGAGTGAGAAGCAGGTTCCTTGGTGTTTTCTGCGAAACGCTTTAGCAGCCCGTTGGTGCTAGTATGGAGTCAGGGGATGGATGAAGCGGAGAGCCCCGTTTGGAGTGAGGCTGCAAAGGGCATGCCAAGGGAAGTGTTCTGCTGTGCCAAGACTCGTGCTGCGCACGCTTTGTGGTTGGAGTGAGAAACAGGTACCTTGGTGTTTTCTGCGAAACGCTTTAGCAGCCCGTTGGTGCTAGTATGGAGTCAGGGGATGGATGAAGCGGAGAGCCCCGTTTGGAGTGAGGCTGCAAAGCGCATGCCAAGGGAAGTGTTCTGCTGTGCCAAGACTCGTGCTGCGCACGCTTTGTGGTTGGAGTGAGAAACAGGTTCTTTGGTGTTTTCTGCGAAACGCTTTAGCAGCGCGTTGGTCCTAGTATGGAGTCAGGGGATGGATGAAGCGGAGAGCCCCGTTTGGAGTGAGGCTGCAAAGGGCATGCCAAGGGAAGTGTTCTGCTGTGCCAAGACTCGTGCTGCGCACGCTTTGTGGTTGGAGTGAGAAGCAGGTTCTTTGGTGTTTTCTGCGAAACGCTTTATCAGCCTGTTGGTGCTAGTATGGAATTAGGGGATGGAGGAAGCGGAGAGCCCCGTTTGGAGTGAGGCTGCAAAGGGCATGCCAAGGGAAGTGTTCTGCTGTGCCAAGACACATGCTGTGCACGCTTTGTGGTTGGAGTGAGAAACAGGTTCCTTGGTGTTTTCTGCGAAACGCTTTAGCAGCCCTTTGGTGCTAGTATGGAGTCAGGGGATGGATGAAGCGGAGAGCCCCGTTTGGAGTGAGGCTGCAAAGGGCATGCCAAGGGAAGTGTTCTGCTGTGCCAAGACTCGTGCTGCGCACGCTTTGTGGTTGGAGTGAGAAACAGGTTCTTTGGTGTTTTCTGCGAAACGCTTTAGCAGCGCGTTGGTGCTAGTATGGAATTAGGGGATGGATGAAGTGGAGAGCCCCGTTTGGAGTGAGGCTGCAAAGGTCATGCCAAGGGAAGTGTTCTGCTGTGCCAAGACTCGTGCTGCGCATGCTTTGTGGTTGGAGTGAGAAACAGGTTCCTTGGTGTTTTCTGCGAAACGCTTTAGCAGCGCGTTGGTGCTAGTATGGAGTCAGGGGAAGGATGAAGCGGAGAGCCCCGTTTGGAGTGAGGCTGCAAAGGGCATGCCAGGGGAAGTGTTCTGCTGTGCCAAGACTCGTGCTGCGCACGCTTTGTGGTTGGAGTGAGAAACAGGTTCTTTGGTGTTTTCTGCGAAACGCTTTAGCAGCCCTTTGGTGCTAGTATGGAATTCGGGGATGGATGAAGCGGAGAGTCCCGTTTGGAGTGAGGCTGCAAAGGGCATGCCAAGGGAAGTGTTCTGCTGTGCCAAGACTCGTGCTGCGCACGCTTTGTGGTTGGAGTGAGAAACAGGTTCCTTGGTGTTTTCTGCGAAACTCTTTAGCAGGCTCTTGGTGCTAGTATGGAGTCAGGGGATGGATGAAGCGGAGAGCCCCGTTTGGAGTGAGGCTGCAAAGGGCATGCCAAGGGAAGTGTTCTGCTGTGCCAAGACTCGTGCTGCGCACGCTTTGTGGTTGGAGTGAGAAACAGGTTCCTTGGTGTTTTCTGCCAAACGCTGTAGCAGCCTCTTGGTGCTAGTATGGAGTTAGGGGGATGGATGAAGCGTAGAGCCCCGTTTGGAGTGAGGCTGCAAAGGGCATGCCAAGGGAAGTGTTCTGCTGTGCCAAGACTCGTGCTGCGCACGCTTTGTGGTTGGAGTGAGAAACAGGTACCTTGGTGTTTTCTGCGAAACGCTTTAGCAGCCCGTTGGTGCTAGTATGGAGTCAGGGGATGGATGAAGCGGAGAGCCCCGTTTGGAGTGAGGCTGCAAAGCGCATGCCAAGGGAAGTGTTCTGCTGTGCCAAGACTCGTGCTGCGCACGCTTTGTGGTTGGAGTGAGAAACAGGTTCTTTGGTGTTTTCTGCGAAACGCTTTAGCAGCGCGTTGGTCCTAGTATGGAGTCAGGGGATGGATGAAGCGGAGAGCCCCGTTTGGAGTGAGGCTGCAAAGCGCATGCCAAGGGAAGTGTTCTGCTGTGCCAAGACTCGTGCTGCGCACGCTTTGTGGTTGGAGTGAGAAGCAGGTTCTTTGGTGTTTTCTGCGAAACGCTTTATCAGCCTGTTGGTGCTAGTATGGAATTAGGGGATGGATGAAGCGGAGAGCCCCGTTTGGAGTGAGGCTGCAAAGGGCATGCCAAGGGAAGTGTTCTGCTGTGCCAAGACTCGTGCTGCGCACGCTTTCTGGTTGGAGTGAGAAACAGGTTCTTTGGTGTTTTCTGCGAAACGCTTTAGCAGCCCGTTGGTGCTAGTATGGAATTAGGGGATGGATGAAGCGGAGAGCCCCGTTTGGAGTGAGGCTGCAAAGCGCATGCCAAGGGAAGTGTTCTGCTGTGCCAAGACTCGTGCTGCGCATGCTTTGTGGTTGGAGTGAGAAACAGGTTCCTTGGTGTTTTCTGCGAAACGCTTTAGCAGCGCGTTGGTGCTAGTATGGAGTCAGGGGATGGATGAAGCGGAGAGCCCCGTTTGGAGTGAGGCTGCAAAGGGCATGCCAGGGGAAGTGTTCTGCTGTGCCAAGACTCGTGCTGCGCACGCTTTGTGGTTGGAGTGAGAAACAGGTTCTTTGGTGTTTTCTGCGAAACGCTTTAGCAGCCCTTTGGTGCTAGTATGGAATTCGGGGATGGATGAAGCGGAGAGTCCCGTTTGGAGTGAGGCTGCAAAGGGCATGCCAAGGGAAGTGTTCTGCTGTGCCAAGACGCGTGCTGCGCACGCTTTGTGGTTGGAGTGAGAAACAGGTTCCTTGGTGTTTTCTGCCAAACGCTTTAGCAGCCTCTTGGTGCTAGTATGGAGTTAGGGGGATGGATGAAGCGTAGAGCCCCGTTTGGAGTGAGGCTGCAAAGGGCATGCCAAGGGAAGTGTTCTGCTGTGCCAAGACTCGTGCTGCGCACGCTTTGTGGTTGGAGTGAGAAACAGGTACCTTGGTGTTTTCTGCGAAACGCTTTAGCAGCGCGTTGGTGCTAGTATGGAGTCAGGGGATGGATGAAGCGGAGAGCCCCGTTTGGAGTGAGGCTGCAAAGCGCATGCCAAGGGAAGTGTTCTGCTGTGCCAAGACTCGTGCTGCGCACGCTTTGTGGTTGGAGTGAGAAACAGGTTCTTTGGTGCTTTCTGCGAAACGCTTTAGCAGCGCGTTGGTCCTAGTATGGAGTCAGGGGATGGATGAAGCGGAGAGCCCCGTTTGGAGTGAGGCTGCAAAGCGCATGCCAAGGGAAGTGTTCTGCTGTGCCAAGACTCGTGCTGCGCACGCTTTGTGGTTGGAGTGAGAAGCAGGTTCTTTGGTGTTTTCTGCGAAACGCTTTATCAGCCTGTTGGTGCTAGTATGGAATTAGGGGATGGATGAAGCGGAGAGCCCCGTTTGGAGTGAGGCTGCAAAGGGCATGCCAAGGGAAGTGTTCTGCTGTGCCAAGACTCGTGCTGCGCATGCTTTGTGGTTGGAGTGAGAAACAGGTTCTTTGGTGTTTTCTGCGAAACGCTTTAGCAGCCCGTTGGTGCTAGTATGGAATTAGGGGATGGATGAAGCGGAGAGCCCCGTTTGGAGTGAGGCTGCAAAGGGTATGCCAAGAGAAGTGTTCTGCTGTGCCAAGACTCGTGCTGCGCACGCTTTGTGGTTGGAGTGAGAAACAGGTTCCTTGGTGTTTTCTGCGAAACGCTTTAGCAGCCTCTTGGTGCTAGTATGGAGTTAGGGGATGGATGAAGCGGAGAGCCCCGTTTGGAGTGAGGCTGCAAAGGGCATGCCAAGGGAAGTGTTCTGCTGTGCCAAGACTCGTGCTGCGCACGCTTTGTGGTTGGAGTGAGAAACAGGTACCTTGGTGTTTTCTGCGAAACGCTTTAGCAGCCCGTTGGTGCTAGTATGGAGTCAGGGGATGGATGAAGCGGAGAGCCCCGTTTGGAGTGAGGCTGCAAAGGGCATGCCAAGGGAAGTGTTCTGCTGTGCCAAGACTCGTGCTGCGCACGCTTTGTGGTTGGAGTGAGAAACAGGTTCTTTGGTGTTTTCTGCGAAACGCTTTAGCAGCCCTTTGGTGCTAGTATGGAATTAGGGGATGGATGAAGCGGAGAGCCCCGTTCGGAGTGAAGCTGCAAAGGGCATGCCAAGGGAAGTGTTCTGCTGTGCCAAGACTCGTGCTGCGCACGCTTTGTGGTTGGAGTGAGAAACAGGTTCTTTGGTGTTTTCTGCGAAACGCTTTAGCAGCCTGTTGGTGCTAATATGGAGTCAGGGGATGGATGAAGCGGAGAGCCCCGTTTGGAGTGAGGCTGCAAAGGGCATGCCAGGGGAAGTGTTCTGCTATGCCAAGACTCGTGCTGCGCACGCTTTGTGGTTGGAGTGAGAAACAGGTTTTTTGGTGTTTTCTGCGAAACGCTTTAGCAGCCCTTTGGTGCTAGTATGGAATTAGGGGATGGAGGAAGCGGAGAGCCCCGTTTGGAGTGAGGCTGCAAAGGGCATGCCAAGGGAAGTGTTCTGTTGTGCCAAGACTCGTGCTGCGCACGCTTTGTGGTTGGAGTGAGAAACAGGTTCTTTGGTGTTTTCTGCGAAACGCTTTAGCAGGCCGTTGGTGCTAGTATGGAGTCAGGGGATGGATGAAGCGGAGAGCCCCGTTTGGAGTGAGGCTGCAAAGCGCATGCCAAGGGAAGTGTTCTGCTGTGCCAAGACTCGTGCTGCGCACGCTTTGTGGTTGGAGTGAGAAGCAGGTTCTTTGGTGTTTTCTGCGAAACGCTTTATCAGCCTGTTGGTGCTAGTATGGAATTAGGGGATGGATGAAGCGGAGAGCCCCGTTTGGAGTGAGGCTGCAAAGCGCATGCCAAGGGAAGTGTTCTGCTGTGCCAAGACTCGTGCTGCGCATGCTTTGTGGTTGGAGTGAGAAACAGGTTCTTTGGTGTTTTCTGCGAAACGCTTTAGCAGCCCGTTGGTGCTAGTATGGAATTAGGGGATGGATGAAGCGGAGAGCCCCGTTTGGAGTGAGGCTGCAAAGGGTATGCCAAGAGAAGTGTTCTGCTGTGCCAAGACTCGTGCTGCGCACGCTTTGTGGTTGGAGTGAGAAACAGGTTCCTTGGTGTTTTCTGCGAAACGCTTTAGCAGCCTCTTGGTGCTAGTATGGAGTTAGGGGATGGATGAAGCGGAGAGCCCCGTTTGGAGTGAGGCTGCAAAGGGCATGCCAAGGGAAGTGTTCTGCTGTGCCAAGACTCGTGCTGCGCACGCTTTGTGGTTGGAGTGAGAAACAGGTACCTTGGTGTTTTCTGCGAAACGCTTTAGCAGCCCGTTGGTGCTAGTATGGAGTCAGGGGATGGATGAAGCGGAGAGCCCCGTTTGGAGTGAGGCTGCAAAGGGCATGCCAAGGGAAGTGTTCTGCTGTGCCAAGACTCGTGCTGCGCACGCTTTGTGGTTGGAGTGAGAAACAGGTTCTTTGGTGTTTTCTGCGAAACGCTTTAGCAGCCCTTTGGTGCTAGTATGGAATTAGGGGATGGATGAAGCGGAGAGCCCCGTTCGGAGTGAAGCTGCAAAGGGCATGCCAAGGGAAGTGTTCTGCTGTGCCAAGACTCGTGCTGCGCACGCTTTGTGGTTGGAGTGAGAAACAGGTTCTTTGGTGTTTTCTGCGAAACGCTTTAGCAGCCTGTTGGTGCTAATATGGAGTCAGGGGATGGATGAAGCGGAGAGCCCCGTTTGGAGTGAGGCTGCAAAGGGCATGCCAGGGGAAGTGTTCTGCTATGCCAAGACTCGTGCTGCGCACGCTTTGTGGTTGGAGTGAGAAACAGGTTTTTTGGTGTTTTCTGCGAAACGCTTTAGCAGCCCTTTGGTGCTAGTATGGAATTAGGGGATGGAGGAAGCGGAGAGCCCCGTTTGGAGTGAGGCTGCAAAGGGCATGCCAAGGGAAGTGTTCTGTTGTGCCAAGACTCGTGCTGCGCACGCTTTGTGGTTGGAGTGAGAAACAGGTTCTTTGGTGTTTTCTGCCAAACGCTTTAGCAGCGCGTTGGTGCTAGTATGGAGTCAGGGGATGGATGAAGCGGAGAGCCCCGTTTGGAGTGAGGCTGCAAAGAGTATGCCAAGAGAAGTGGTCTGCTGTGCCAAGACTCGTGCTGCGCACGCTTTGTGGTTGGAGTGAGAAACAGGTTCTTTGGTGCTTTCTGCGAAACGCTTTAGGAGCCTGTTGGTGCTAGTATGGAGTTAGGGGATGGATGAAGCGGAGAGCCCCGTTTGGAGTGAGGCTGCAAAGGGCATGCCAAGGGAAGTGTTCTGCTGTGCCAAGACTCGTGCTGCGCACGCTTTGTGGTTGCAGTGAGAAACAGGTTCCTTGGTGTTTTCTGCGAAACGCTTTAGGAGCCTGTTGGTGCTAGTATGGAGTTAGGGGATGGATGAAGCGGAGAGCCCCGTTTGGAGTGAGGCTGCAAAGGGCATGCCAAGGGAAGTGTTCTGCTGTGCCAAGACTCGTGCTGCGCACGCTTTGTGGTTGGAGTGAGAAACAGGTTCTTTGGTGTTTTCTGCGAAACGCTTTAGCAGCGCGTTGGTCCTATTATGGAGTCAGGGGATGGATGAAGCGGAGAGCCCCGTTTGGAGTGAGGCTGCAAAGGGCATGCCAAGGGAAGTGTTCTGCTGTGCCAAGACTCGTGCTGCGCACGCTTTGTGGTTGGAGTGAGAAACAGGTTCTTTGGTGTTTTCTGCGAAACGCTTTAGCAGCGCGTTGGTCCTATTATGGAGTCAGGGGATGGATGAAGCGGAGAGCCCCGTTTGGAGTGAGGCTGCAAAGGGCATGCCAAGGGAAGTGTTCTGCTGTGCCAAGACTCGTGCTGCGCACGCTTTGTGCTTGGAGTGAGAAACAGGTTCCTTGGTGTTTTCTGCGAAACGCTTTAGCAGCGCGTTGGTGCTAGTATGGAGTCAGGGGATGGATGAAGCGGAGAGCCCCGTTTGGAGTGAGGCTGCAAAGGGCATGCCAAGGGAAGTGTTCTGCTGTGCCAAGACTCGTGCTGCGCACGCTTTGTGGTTGGAGTGAGAAACAGGTTCTTTGGTGTTTTCTGCGAAACGCTTTAGCAGCCCGTTGGTGCTAGTATGGAGTCAGGGGATGGATGAAGCGGAGAGCCCCGTTTGGAGTGAGGCTGCAAAGGGCATGCCAAGGGAAGTGTTCTGCTGTGCCAAGACTCGTGCTGCGCACGCTTTGTGGTTGGAGTGAGAAACAGGTTCCTTGGTGTTTTCTGCGAAACGCTTTAGCAGCGCGTTGGTGCTAGTATGGAGTCAGGGGATGGATGAAGCGGAGAGCCCCGTTTGGAGTGAGGCTGCAAAGGGTATGCCAAGAGAAGTGTTCTGCTGTGCCAAGACTCGTGCTGCGCACGCTTTGTGGTTGGAGTGAGAAACAGGTTCCTTGGTGTTTTCTGCGAAACGCTTTAGCAGCCTCTTGGTGCTAGTATGGAGTCAGGGGATGGATGAAGCGTAGAGCCCCGTTTGGAGTGAGGCTGCAAAGGGCATGCCAAGGGAAGTGTTCTGCTGTGCCAAGACTCGTGCTGCGCACGCTTTGTGGTTGGAGTGAGAAACAGGTTCCTTGGTGTTTTCTGCGAAACGCTTTAGCAGCCTCTTGGTGCTAGTATGGAGTCAGGGGATGGATGAAGCGTAGAGCCCCGTTTGGAGTGAGGCTGCAAAGGGCATGCCAAGGGAAGTGTTCTGCTGTGCCAAGACTCGTGCTGCGCACGCTTTGTGGTTGGAGTGAGAAACAGGTACCTTGGTGTTTTCTGCGAAACGCTTTAGCAGCCCGTTGGTGCTAGTATGGAGTCAGGGGATGGATGAAGCGGAGAGCCCCGTTTGGAGTGAGGCTGCAAAGGGCATGCCAAGGGAAGTGTTCTGCTGTGCCAAGACTCGTGCTGCGCACGCTTTGTGGTTGGAGTGAGAAACAGGTTCTTTGGTGTTTTCTGCGAAACGCTTTAGCAGCCCTTTGGTGCTAGTATGGAATTAGGGGATGGAGGAAGCAGAGAGCCCCGTTCGGAGTGAGGCTGCAAAGGGCATGCCAAGGGAAGTGTTCTGCTGTGCCAAGACTCGTGCTGCGCACGCTTTGTGGTTGGAGTGAGAAACAGGTTCCTTGGTGTTTTCTGCGAAACGCTTTAGCAGCGCGTTGGTGCTAGTATGGAGTCAGGGGATGGATGAAGCGGAGAGCCCCGTTTGGAGTGAGGCTGCAAAGGGTATGCCAAGAGAAGTGTTCTGCTGTGCCAAGACTCGTGCTGCGCACGCTTTGTGGTTGGAGTGAGAAACAGGTTCCTTGGTGTTTTCTGCGAAACGCTTTAGCAGCCTCTTGGTGCTAGTATGGAGTTAGGGGATGGATGAAGCGTAGAGCCCCGTTTGGAGTGAGGCTGCAAAGGGCATGCCAAGGGAAGTGTTCTGCTGTGCCAAGACTCGTGCTGCGCACGCTTTGTGGTTGGAGTGAGAAACAGGTACCTTGGTGTTTTCTGCGAAACGCTTTAGCAGCCCGTTGGTGCTAGTATGGAGTCAGGGGATGGATGAAGCGGAGAGCCCCGTTTGGAGTGAGGCTGCAAAGGGCATGCCAAGGGAAGTGTTCTGCTGTGCCAAGACTCGTGCTGCGCACGCTTTGTGGTTGGAGTGAGAAACAGGTTCTTTGGTGTTTTCTGCGAAACGCTTTAGCAGCCCTTTGGTGCTAGTATGGAATTAGGGGATGGAGGAAGCGGAGAGCCCCGTTTGGAGTGAGGCTGCAAAGGGCATGCCAAGGGAAGTGTTCTGCTGTGCCAAGACTCGTGCTGCGCACGCTTTGTGGTTGGAGTGAGAAACAGGTTCTTTGGTGTTTTCTGCGAAACGCTTTAGCAGCCTGTTTTTGCTAATATGGAGTCAGGGGATGGATGAAGCGGAGAGCCCCGTTTGGAGTGAGGCTGCAAAGGGCATGCCAGGGGAAGTGTTCTGCTATGCCAAGACTCGTGCTGCGCACGCTTTGTGGTTGGAGTGAGAAACAGGTTCTTTGGTGTTTTCTGCGAAACGCTTTAGCAGCCCTTTGGTGCTAGTATGGAATTAGGGGATGGAGGAAGCGGAGAGCCCCGTTTGGAGTGAGGCTGCAAAGGGCATGCCAAGGGAAGTGTTCTGCTGTGCCAAGACTCGTGCTGCGCACGCTTTGTGGTTGGAGTGAGAAACAGGTTCCTTGGTGTTTTCTGCGAAACGCTTTAGCAGCCTCTTGGTGCTAGTATGGAGTCAGGGGATGGATGAAGCGTAGAGCCCCGTTTGGAGTGAGGCTGCAAAGGGCATGCCAAGGGAAGTGTTCTGCTGTGCCAAGACTCGTGCTGCGCACGCTTTGTGGTTGGAGTGAGAAACAGGTACCTTGGTGTTTTCTGCGAAACGCTTTAGCAGCCCGTTGGTGCTAGTATGGAGTCAGGGGATGGATGAAGCGGAGAGCCCCGTTTGGAGTGAGGCTGCAAAGCGCATGACAAGGGAAGTGTTCTGCTGTGCCAAGACTCGTGCTGCGCACGCTTTGTGGTTGGAGTGAGAAACAGGTTCTTTGGTGTTTTCTGCGAAACGCTTTAGCAGCCCTTTGGTGCTAGTATGGAATTCGGGGATGGATGAAGCGGAGAGTCCCGTTTGGAGTGAGGCTGCAAAGGGCATGCCAAGGGAAGTGTTCTGCTGTGCCAAGACTCGTGCTGCGCACGCTTTGTGGTTGGAGTGAGAAACAGGTTCCTTGGTGTTTTCTGTGAAACTCTTTAGCAGCCTCTTGGTGCTAGTATGGAGTCAGGGGATGGATGAAGCGGAGAGCCCCGTTTGGAGTGAGGCTGCAAAGGGCATGCCAAGGGAAGTGTTCTGCTGTGCCAAGACTCGTGCTGCGCACGCTTTGTGGTTGGAGTGAGAAACAGGTTCCTTGGTGTTTTCTGCGAAACGCTTTAGCAGCCTCTTGGTGCTAGTATGGAGTTAGGGGATGGATGAAGCGTAGAGCCCCGTTTGGAGTGAGGCTGCAAAGGGCATGCCAAGGGAAGTGTTCTGCTGTGCCAAGACTCGTGCTGCGCACGCTTTGTGGTTGGAGTGAGAAACAGGTACCTTGGTGTTTTCTGCGAAACGCTTTAGCAGCCCGTTGGTGCTAGTATGGAGTCAGGGGATGGATGAAGCGGAGAGCCCCGTTTGGAGTGAGGCTGCAAAGCGCATGCCAAGGGAAGTGTTCTTCTGTGCCAAGACTCGTGCTGCGCACGCTTTGTGGTTGGAGTGAGAAACAGGTTCTTTGGTGCTTTCTGCGAAACGCTTTAGGGGCCTGTTGGTGCTAGTATGGAGTTAGGGGATGGATGAAGCGGAGAGCCCCGTTTGGAGTGAGGCTGCAAAGGGCATGCCAAGGGAAGTGTTCTGCTGTGCCAAGACTCGTGCTGCGCACGCTTTGTGGTTGGAGTGAGAAACAGGTTCTTTGGTGTTTTCTGCGAAACGCTTTAGCAGCGCGTTGGTGCTAGTATGGAGTCAGGGGATGGATGAAGCGGAGAGCCCCGTTTGGAGTGAGGCTGCAAAGGGTATGCCAAGAGAAGTGTTCTGCTGTGCCAAGACTCGTGCTGCGCACGCTTTGTGGTTGGAGTGAGAAACAGGTTCCTTGGTGTTTTCTGCGAAACGCTTTAGCAGCCTCTTGGTGCTAGTATGGAGTTAGGGGATGGATGAAGCGTAGAGCCCCGTTTGGAGTGAGGCTGCAAAGGGCATGCCAAGGGAAGTGTTCTGCTGTGCCAAGACTCGTGCTGCGCACGCTTTGTGGTTGGAGTGAGAAACAGGTACCTTGGTGTTTTCTGCGAAACGCTTTAGCAGCCCGTTGGTGCTAGTATGGAGTCAGGGGATGGATGAAGCGGAGAGCCCCGTTTGGAGTGAGGCTGCAAAGGGCATGCCAAGGGAAGTGTTCTGCTGTGCCAAGACTCGTGCTGCGCACGCTTTGTGGTTGGAGTGAGAAACAGGTTCTTTGGTGTTTTCTGCGAAACGCTTTAGCAGCCCTTTGGTGCTAGTATGGAATTAGGGGATGGATGAAGCGGAGAGCCCCGTTCGGAGTGAGGCTGCAAAGGGCATGCCAAGGGAAGTGTTCTGCTGTGCCAAGACTCGTGCTGCGCACGCTTTGTGGTTGGAGTGAGAAACAGGTTCCTTGGTGTTTTCTGCGAAACGCTTTAGCAGCGCGTTGGTGCTAGTATGGAGTCAGGGGATGGATGAAGCGGAGAGCCCCGTTTGGAGTGAGGCTGCAAAGGGTATGCCAAGAGAAGTGTTCTGCTGTGCCAAGACTCGTGCTGCGCACGCTTTGTGGTTGGAGTGAGAAACAGGTTCCTTGGTGTTTTCTGCGAAACGCTTTAGCAGCCTCTTGGTGCTAGTATGGAGTTAGGGGATGGATGAAGCGGAGAGCCCCGTTTGGAGTGAGGCTGCAAAGGGCATGCCAAGGGAAGTGTTCTGCTGTGCCAAGACTCGTGCTGCGCACGCTTTGTGGTTGGAGTGAGAAACAGGTACCTTGGTGTTTTCTGCGAAACGCTTTAGCAGCCCGTTGGTGCTAGTATGGAGTCAGGGGATGGATGAAGCGGAGAGCCCCGTTTGGAGTGAGGCTGCAAAGGGCATGCCAAGGGAAGTGTTCTGCTGTGCCAAGACTCGTGCTGCGCACGCTTTGTGGTTGGAGTGAGAAACAGGTTCTTTGGTGTTTTCTGCGAAACGCTTTAGCAGCCCTTTGGTGCTAGTATGGAATTAGGGGATGGAGGAAGCGGAGAGCCCCATTCGGAGTGAGGCTGCAAAGGGCATGCCAAGGGAAGTGTTCTGCTGTGCCAAGACTCGTGCTGCGCACGCTTTGTGGTTGGAGTGAGAAACAGGTTCTTTGGTGTTTTCTGCGAAACGCTTTAGCAGCCTGTTGGTGCTAATATGGAGTCAGGGGATGGATGAAGCGGAGAGCCCCGTTTGGAGTGAGGCTGCAAAGGGCATGCCAGGGGAAGTGTTCTGCTATGCCAAGACTCGTGCTGCGCACGCTTTGTGGTTGGAGTGAGAAACAGGTTCTTTGGTGTTTTCTGCGAAACGCTTTAGCAGCCCTTTGGTGCTAGTATGGAATTAGGGGATGGAGGAAGCGGAGAGCCCCGTTTGGAGTGAGGCTGCAAAGGGCATGCCAAGGGAAGTGTTCTGCTGTGCCAAGACTCGTGCTGCGCACGCTTTGTGGTTGGAGTGAGAAACAGGTTCTTTGGTGTTTTCTGCGAAACGCTTTAGCAGGCCGTTGGTGCTAGTATGGAGTCAGGGGATGGATGAAGCGGAGAGCCCCGTTTGGAGTGAGGCTGCAAAGGGCATGCCAGGGGAAGTGTTCTGCTGTGCCAAGACTCGTGCTGCGCACGCTTTGTGGTTGGAGTGAGAAACAGGTTCTTTGGTGTTTTCTGCCAAACGCTTTAGCAGCGCGTTGGTGCTAGTATGGAGTCAGGGGATGGATGAAGCGGAGAGCCCCGTTTGGAGTGAGGCTGCAAAGGGTATGCCAAGAGAAGTGTTCTGCTGTGCCAAGACTCGTGCTGCGCACGCTTTGTGGTTGGAGTGAGAAACAGGTTCTTTGGTGCTTTCTGCGAAACGCTTTAGGAGCCTGTTGGTGCTAGTATGGAGTTAGGGGATGGATGAAGCGGAGAGCCCCGTTTGGAGTGAGGCTGCAAAGGGCATGCCAAGGGAAGTGTTCTGCTGTGCCAAGACTCGTGCTGCGCACGCTTTGTGGTTGCAGTGAGAAACAGGTTCCTTGGTGTTTTCTGCGAAACGCTTTAGGAGCCTGTTGGTGCTAGTATGGAGTCAGGGCATGGATGAAGCGGAGAGCCCCGTTTGGAGTGAGGCTGCAAAGGGCATGCCAAGGGAAGTGTTCTGCTGTGCCAAGACTCGTGCTGCGCACGCTTTGTGGTTGGAGTGAGAAACAGGTTCCTTGGTGTTTTCTGCGAAACGCTTTAGCAGCCTCTTGGTGCTAGTATGGAGTCAGGGGATGGATGAAGCGTAGAGCCCCGTTTGGAGTGAGGCTGCAAAGGGCATGCCAAGGGAAGTGTTCTGCTGTGCCAAGACTCGTGCTGCGCACGCTTTGTGGTTGGAGTGAGAAACAGGTTCCTTGGTGTTTTCTGCGAAACGCTTTAGCAGCCCGTTGGTGCTAGTATGGAGTCAGGGGATGGATGAAGCGGAGAGCCCCGTTTGGAGTGAGGCTGCAAAGGGCATGCCAAGGGAAGTGTTCTGCTGTGCCAAGACTCGTGCTGCGCACGCTTTGTGGTTGGAGTGAGAAACAGGTTCTTTGGTGTTTTCTGCGAAACGCTTTAGCAGGCCGTTGGTGCTAGTATGGAATTAGGGGATGGAGGAAGCGGAGAGCCCCGTTCGGAGTGAGGCTGCAAAGGTCATGCCAAGGGAAGTGTTCTGCTGTGCCAAGACTCGTGCTGCGCACGCTTTGTGGTTGGAGTGAGAAACAGGTTCTTTGGTGTTTTCTGCGAAACGCTTTAGCAGGCCGTTGGTGCTAGTATGGAGTCAGGGGATGGATGAAGCGGAGAGCCCCGTTTGGAGTGAGGCTGCAAAGGGCATGCCAGGGGAAGTGTTCTGCTGTGCCAAGACTCGTGCTGCGCACGCTTTGTGGTTGGAGTGAGAAACAGGTTCTTTGGTGTTTTCTGCCAAACGCTTTAGCAGCGCGTTGGTGCTAGTATGGAGTCAGGGGATGGATGAAGCGGAGAGCCCCGTTTGGAGTGAGGCTGCAAAGGGCATGCCAGGGGAAGTGTTCTGCTGTGCCAAGACTCGTGCTGCGCACGCTTTGTGGTTGGAGTGAGAAACAGGTTCTTTGGTGTTTTCTGCCAAACGCTTTAGCAGCGCGTTGGTGCTAGTATGGAGTCAGGGGATGGATGAAGCGGAGAGCCCCGTTTGGAGTGAGGCTGCAAAGGGTATGCCAAGAGAAGTGTTCTGCTGTGCCAAGACTCGTGCTGCGCACGCTTTGTGGTTGGAGTGAGAAACAGGTTCTTTGGTGCTTTCTGCGAAACGCTTTAGGAGCCTGTTGGTGCTAGTATGGAGTTAGGGGATGGATGAAGCGGAGAGCCCCGTTTGGAGTGAGGCTGCAAAGGGCATGCCAAGGGAAGTGTTCTGCTGTGCCAAGACTCGTGCTGCGCACGCTTTGTGGTTGCAGTGAGAAACAGGTTCCTTGGTGTTTTCTGCGAAACGCTTTAGGAGCCTGTTGGTGCTAGTATGGAGTTAGGGGATGGATGAAGCGGAGAGCCCCGTTTGGAGTGAGGCTGCAAAGGGCATGCCAAGGGAAGTGTTCTGCTGTGCCAAGACTCGTGCTGCGCACGCTTTGTGGTTGGAGTGAGAAACAGGTTCCTTGGTGTTTTCTGCGAAACGCTTTAGCAGCCTCTTGGTGCTAGTATGGAGTCAGGGGATGGATGAAGCGGAGAGCCCCGTTTGGAGTGAGGCTGCAAAGGGCATGCCAAGGGAAGTGTTCTGCTGTGCCAAGACTCGTGCTGCGCACGCTTTGTGGTTGGAGTGAGAAACAGGTTCCTTGGTGTTTTCTGCGAAACGCTTTAGCAGGCCGTTGGTGCTAGTATGGAGTCAGGGGATGGATGAAGCGGAGAGCCCCGTTTGGAGTGAGGCTGCAAAGGGCATGCCAGGGGAAGTGTTCTGCTGTGCCAAGACTCGTGCTGCGCACGCTTTGTGGTTGGAGTGAGAAACAGGTTCTTTGGTGTTTTCTGCGAAACGCTTTAGCAGCGCGTTGGTGCTAGTATGGAGTCAGGGGATGGATGAAGCGGAGAGCCCCGTTTGGAGTGAGGCTGCAAAGGGCATGCCAAGGGAAGTGTTCTGCTGTGCCAAGACTCGTGCTGCGCACGCTTTGTGGTTGGAGTGAGAAACAGGTTCCTTGGTGTTTTCTGCGAAACGCTTTAGCAGCGCGTTGGTGCTAGTATGGAGTCAGGGGATGGATGAAGCGGAGAGCCCCGTTTGGAGTGAGGCTGCAAAGGGTATGCCAAGAGAAGTGTTCTGCTGTGCCAAGACTCGTGCTGCGCACGCTTTGTGGTTGGAGTGAGAAACAGGTTCTTTGGTGTTTTCTGCGAAACGCTTTAGCAGCCTCTTGGTGCTAGTATGGAGTTAGGGGATGGATGAAGCGTAGAGCCCCGTTTGGAGTGAGGCTGCAAAGGGCATGCCAAGGGAAGTGTTCTGCTGTGCCAAGACTCGTGCTGCGCACGCTTTGTGGTTGGAGTGAGAAACAGGTACCTTGGTGTTTTCTGCGAAACGCTTTAGCAGCCCGTTGGTGCTAGTATGGAGTCAGGGGATGGATGAAGCGGAGAGCCCCGTTTGGAGTGAGGCTGCAAAGGGCATGCCAAGGGAAGTGTTCTGCTGTGCCAAGACTCGTGCTGCGCACGCTTTGTGGTTGGAGTGAGAAACAGGTTCTTTGGTGTTTTCTGCGAAACGCTTTAGCAGCCCTTTGGTGCTAGTATGGAATTAGGGGATGGATGAAGCGGAGAGCCCCGTTCGGAGTGAGGCTGCAAAGGGCATGCCAAGGGAAGTGTTCTGCTGTGCCAAGACTCGTGCTGCGCACGCTTTGTGGTTGGAGTGAGAAACAGGTTCCTTGGTGTTTTCTGCGAAACGCTTTAGCAGCGCGTTGGTGCTAGTATGGAGTCAGGGGATGGATGAAGCGGAGAGCCCCGTTTGGAGTGAGGCTGCAAAGGGTATGCCAAGAGAAGTGTTCTGCTGTGCCAAGACTCGTGCTGCGCACGCTTTGTGGTTGGAGTGAGAAACAGGTTCCTTGGTGTTTTCTGCGAAACGCTTTAGCAGCCTCTTGGTGCTAGTATGGAGTTAGGGGATGGATGAAGCGTAGAGCCCCGTTTGGAGTGAGGCTGCAAAGGGCATGCCAAGGGAAGTGTTCTGCTGTGCCAAGACTCGTGCTGCGCACGCTTTGTGGTTGGAGTGAGAAACAGGTACCTTGGTGTTTTCTGCGAAACGCTTTAGCAGCCCGTTGGTGCTAGTATGGAGTCAGGGGATGGATGAAGCGGAGAGCCCCGTTTGGAGTGAGGCTGCAAAGGGCATGCCAAGGGAAGTGTTCTGCTGTGCCAAGACTCGTGCTGCGCACGCTTTGTGGTTGGAGTGAGAAACAGGTACCTTGGTGTTTTCTGCGAAACGCTTTAGCAGCCCTTTGGTGCTAGTATGGAATTAGGGGATGGAGGAAGCAGAGAGCCCCGTTCGGAGTGAGGCTGCAAAGGGCATGCCAAGGGAAGTGTTCTGCTGTGCCAAGACTCGTGCTGCGCACGCTTTGTGGTTGGAGTGAGAAACAGGTTCTTTGGTGTTTTCTGCGAAACGCTTTAGCAGCCTGTTGGTGCTAATATGGAGTCAGGGGATGGATGAAGCGGAGAGCCCCGTTTGGAGTGAGGCTGCAAAGGGCATGCCAGGGGAAGTGTTCTGCTATGCCAAGACTCGTGCTGCGCACGTTTTGTGGTTGGAGTGAGAAACAGGTTCTTTGGTGTTTTCTGCGAAACGCTTTAGCAGCCCTTTGGTGCTAGTATGGAATTAGGGGATGGAGGAAGCGGAGAGCCCCGTTTGGAGTGAGGCTGCAAAGGGCATGCCAAGGGAAGTGTTCTGCTGTGCCAAGACTCGTGCTGCGCACGCTTTGTGGTTGGAGTGAGAAACAGGTTCTTTGGTGTTTTCTGCGAAACGCTTTAGCAGGCCGTTGGTGCTAGTATGGAGTCAGGGGATGGATGAAGCGGAGAGCCCCGTTTGGAGTGAGGCTGCAAAGGGCATGCCAGGGGAAGTGTTCTGCTGTGCCAAGACTCGTGCTGCGCACGCTTTGTGGTTGGAGTGAGAAACAGGTTCTTTGGTGTTTTCTGCCAAACGCTTTAGCAGCGCGTTGGTGCTAGTATGGAGTCAGGGGATGGATGAAGCGGAGAGCCCCGTTTGGAGTGAGGCTGCAAAGGGTATGCCAAGAGAAGTGTTCTGCTGTGCCAAGACTCGTGCTGCGCACGCTTTGTGGTTGGAGTGAGAAACAGGTTCTTTGGTGCTTTCTGCGAAACGCTTTAGGAGCCTGTTGGTGCTAGTATGGAGTTAGGGGATGGATGAAGCGGAGAGCCCCGTTTGGAGTGAGGCTGCAAAGGGCATGCCAAGGGAAGTGTTCTGCTGTGCCAAGACTCGTGCTGCGCACGCTTTGTGGTTGCAGTGAGAAACAGGTTCCTTGGTGTTTTCTGCGAAACGCTTTAGGAGCCTGTTGGTGCTAGTATGGAGTTAGGGGATGGATGAAGCGGAGAGCCCCGTTTGGAGTGAGGCTGCAAAGGGCATGCCAAGGGAAGTGTTCTGCTGTGCCAAGACTCGTGCTGCGCACGCTTTGTGGTTGGAGTGAGAAACAGGTTCTTTGGTGTTTTCTGCGAAACGCTTTAGCAGGCCGTTGGTGCTAGTATGGAGTCAGGGGATGGATGAAGCGGAGAGCCCCGTTTGGAGTGAGGCTGCAAAGGGCATGCCAGGGGAAGTGTTCTGCTGTGCCAAGACTCGTGCTGCGCACGCTTTGTGGTTGGAGTGAGAAACAGGTTCTTTGGTGTTTTCTGCGAAACGCTTTAGCAGCGCGTTGGTGCTAGTATGGAGTCAGGGGATGGATGAAGCGGAGAGCCCCGTTTGGAGTGAGGCTGCAAAGGGTATGCCAAGAGAAGTGTTCTGCTGTGCCAAGACTCGTGCTGCGCACGCTTTGTGGTTGGAGTGAGAAACAGGTTCTTTGGTGCTTTCTGCGAAACGCTTTAGGAGCCTGTTGGTGCTAGTATGGAGTTAGGGGATGGATGAAGCGGAGAGCCCCGTTTGGAGTGAGGCTGCAAAGGGCATGCCAAGGGAAGTGTTCTGCTGTGCCAAGACTCGTGCTGCGCACGCTTTGTGGTTGCAGTGAGAAACAGGTTCCTTGGTGTTTTCTGCGAAACGCTTTAGGAGCCTGTTGGTGCTAGTATGGAGTTAGGGGATGGATGAAGCGGAGAGCCCCGTTTGGAGTGAGGCTGCAAAGGGCATGCCAAGGGAAGTGTTCTGCTGTGCCAAGACTCGTGCTGCGCACGCTTTGTGGTTGGAGTGAGAAACAGGTTCCTTGGTGTTTTCTGCGAAACGCTTTAGCAGCCTGTTGGTGCTAGTATGGAGTCAGGGGATGGATGAAGCGTAGAGCCCCGTTTGGAGTGAGGCTGCAAAGGGCATGCCAAGGGAAGTGTTCTGCTGTGCCAAGACTCGTGCTGCGCACGCTTTGTGGTTGGAGTGAGAAACAGGTACCTTGGTGTTTTCTGCGAAACGCTTTAGCAGCCCGTTGGTGCTAGTATGGAGTCAGGGGATGGATGAAGCGGAGAGCCCCGTTTGGAGTGAGGCTGCAAAGGGCATGCCAGGGGAAGTGTTCTGCTGTGCCAAGACTCGTGCTGCGCACGCTTTGTGGTTGGAGTGAGAAACAGGTTCTTTGGTGTTTTCTGCCAAACGCTTTAGCAGCGCGTTGGTGCTAGTATGGAGTCAGGGGATGGATGAAGCGGAGAGCCCCGTTTGGAGTGAGGCTGCAAAGGGTATGCCAAGAGAAGTGTTCTGCTGTGCCAAGACTCGTGCTGCGCACGCTTTGTGGTTGGAGTGAGAAACAGGTTCTTTGGTGCTTTCTGCGAAACGCTTTAGGAGCCTGTTGGTGCTAGTATGGAGTTAGGGGATGGATGAAGCGGAGAGCCCCGTTTGGAGTGAGGCTGCAAAGGGCATGCCAAGGGAAGTGTTCTGCTGTGCCAAGACTCGTGCTGCGCACGCTTTGTGGTTGCAGTGAGAAACAGGTTCCTTGGTGTTTTCTGCGAAACGCTTTAGGAGCCTGTTGGTGCTAGTATGGAGTTAGGGGATGGATGAAGCGGAGAGCCCCGTTTGGAGTGAGGCTGCAAAGGGCATGCCAAGGGAAGTGTTCTGCTGTGCCAAGACTCGTGCTGCGCACGCTTTGTGGTTGGAGTGAGAAACAGGTTCCTTGGTGTTTTCTGCGAAACGCTTTAGCAGCCTCTTGGTGCTAGTATGGAGTCAGGGGATGGATGAAGCGGAGAGCCCCGTTTGGAGTGAGGCTGCAAAGGGCATGCCAAGGGAAGTGTTCTGCTGTGCCAAGACTCGTGCTGCGCACGCTTTGTGGTTGGAGTGAGAAACAGGTTCCTTGGTGTTTTCTGCGAAACGCTTTAGCAGGCCGTTGGTGCTAGTATGGAGTCAGGGGATGGATGAAGCGGAGAGCCCCGTTTGGAGTGAGGCTGCAAAGGGCATGCCAGGGGAAGTGTTCTGCTGTGCCAAGACTCGTGCTGCGCACGCTTTGTGGTTGGAGTGAGAAACAGGTTCTTTGGTGTTTTCTGCGAAACGCTTTAGCAGCGCGTTGGTGCTAGTATGGAGTCAGGGGATGGATGAAGCGGAGAGCCCCGTTTGGAGTGAGGCTGCAAAGGGCATGCCAAGGGAAGTGTTCTGCTGTGCCAAGACTCGTGCTGCGCACGCTTTGTGGTTGGAGTGAGAAACAGGTTCCTTGGTGTTTTCTGCGAAACGCTTTAGCAGCGCGTTGGTGCTAGTATGGAGTCAGGGGATGGATGAAGCGGAGAGCCCCGTTTGGAGTGAGGCTGCAAAGGGTATGCCAAGAGAAGTGTTCTGCTGTGCCAAGACTCGTGCTGCGCACGCTTTGTGGTTGGAGTGAGAAACAGGTTCTTTGGTGTTTTCTGCGAAACGCTTTAGCAGCCTCTTGGTGCTAGTATGGAGTTAGGGGATGGATGAAGCGTAGAGCCCCGTTTGGAGTGAGGCTGCAAAGGGCATGCCAAGGGAAGTGTTCTGCTGTGCCAAGACTCGTGCTGCGCACGCTTTGTGGTTGGAGTGAGAAACAGGTACCTTGGTGTTTTCTGCGAAACGCTTTAGCAGCCCGTTGGTGCTAGTATGGAGTCAGGGGATGGATGAAGCGGAGAGCCCCGTTTGGAGTGAGGCTGCAAAGGGCATGCCAAGGGAAGTGTTCTGCTGTGCCAAGACTCGTGCTGCGCACGCTTTGTGGTTGGAGTGAGAAACAGGTTCTTTGGTGTTTTCTGCGAAACGCTTTAGCAGCCCTTTGGTGCTAGTATGGAATTAGGGGATGGATGAAGCGGAGAGCCCCGTTCGGAGTGAGGCTGCAAAGGGCATGCCAAGGGAAGTGTTCTGCTGTGCCAAGACTCGTGCTGCGCACGCTTTGTGGTTGGAGTGAGAAACAGGTTCCTTGGTGTTTTCTGCGAAACGCTTTAGCAGCGCGTTGGTGCTAGTATGGAGTCAGGGGATGGATGAAGCGGAGAGCCCCGTTTGGAGTGAGGCTGCAAAGGGTATGCCAAGAGAAGTGTTCTGCTGTGCCAAGACTCGTGCTGCGCACGCTTTGTGGTTGGAGTGAGAAACAGGTTCCTTGGTGTTTTCTGCGAAACGCTTTAGCAGCCTCTTGGTGCTAGTATGGAGTTAGGGGATGGATGAAGCGTAGAGCCCCGTTTGGAGTGAGGCTGCAAAGGGCATGCCAAGGGAAGTGTTCTGCTGTGCCAAGACTCGTGCTGCGCACGCTTTGTGGTTGGAGTGAGAAACAGGTACCTTGGTGTTTTCTGCGAAACGCTTTAGCAGCCCGTTGGTGCTAGTATGGAGTCAGGGGATGGATGAAGCGGAGAGCCCCGTTTGGAGTGAGGCTGCAAAGGGCATGCCAAGGGAAGTGTTCTGCTGTGCCAAGACTCGTGCTGCGCACGCTTTGTGGTTGGAGTGAGAAACAGGTACCTTGGTGTTTTCTGCGAAACGCTTTAGCAGCCCTTTGGTGCTAGTATGGAATTAGGGGATGGAGGAAGCAGAGAGCCCCGTTCGGAGTGAGGCTGCAAAGGGCATGCCAAGGGAAGTGTTCTGCTGTGCCAAGACTCGTGCTGCGCACGCTTTGTGGTTGGAGTGAGAAACAGGTTCTTTGGTGTTTTCTGCGAAACGCTTTAGCAGCCTGTTGGTGCTAATATGGAGTCAGGGGATGGATGAAGCGGAGAGCCCCGTTTGGAGTGAGGCTGCAAAGGGCATGCCAGGGGAAGTGTTCTGCTATGCCAAGACTCGTGCTGCGCACGTTTTGTGGTTGGAGTGAGAAACAGGTTCTTTGGTGTTTTCTGCGAAACGCTTTAGCAGCCCTTTGGTGCTAGTATGGAATTAGGGGATGGAGGAAGCGGAGAGCCCCGTTTGGAGTGAGGCTGCAAAGGGCATGCCAAGGGAAGTGTTCTGCTGTGCCAAGACTCGTGCTGCGCACGCTTTGTGGTTGGAGTGAGAAACAGGTTCTTTGGTGTTTTCTGCGAAACGCTTTAGCAGGCCGTTGGTGCTAGTATGGAGTCAGGGGATGGATGAAGCGGAGAGCCCCGTTTGGAGTGAGGCTGCAAAGGGCATGCCAGGGGAAGTGTTCTGCTGTGCCAAGACTCGTGCTGCGCACGCTTTGTGGTTGGAGTGAGAAACAGGTTCTTTGGTGTTTTCTGCCAAACGCTTTAGCAGCGCGTTGGTGCTAGTATGGAGTCAGGGGATGGATGAAGCGGAGAGCCCCGTTTGGAGTGAGGCTGCAAAGGGTATGCCAAGAGAAGTGTTCTGCTGTGCCAAGACTCGTGCTGCGCACGCTTTGTGGTTGGAGTGAGAAACAGGTTCTTTGGTGCTTTCTGCGAAACGCTTTAGGAGCCTGTTGGTGCTAGTATGGAGTTAGGGGATGGATGAAGCGGAGAGCCCCGTTTGGAGTGAGGCTGCAAAGGGCATGCCAAGGGAAGTGTTCTGCTGTGCCAAGACTCGTGCTGCGCACGCTTTGTGGTTGCAGTGAGAAACAGGTTCCTTGGTGTTTTCTGCGAAACGCTTTAGGAGCCTGTTGGTGCTAGTATGGAGTTAGGGGATGGATGAAGCGGAGAGCCCCGTTTGGAGTGAGGCTGCAAAGGGCATGCCAAGGGAAGTGTTCTGCTGTGCCAAGACTCGTGCTGCGCACGCTTTGTGGTTGGAGTGAGAAACAGGTTCTTTGGTGTTTTCTGCGAAACGCTTTAGCAGGCCGTTGGTGCTAGTATGGAGTCAGGGGATGGATGAAGCGGAGAGCCCCGTTTGGAGTGAGGCTGCAAAGGGCATGCCAGGGGAAGTGTTCTGCTGTGCCAAGACTCGTGCTGCGCACGCTTTGTGGTTGGAGTGAGAAACAGGTTCTTTGGTGTTTTCTGCCAAACGCTTTAGCAGCGCGTTGGTGCTAGTATGGAGTCAGGGGATGGATGAAGCGGAGAGCCCCGTTTGGAGTGAGGCTGCAAAGGGTATGCCAAGAGAAGTGTTCTGCTGTGCCAAGACTCGTGCTGCGCACGCTTTGTGGTTGGAGTGAGAAACAGGTTCTTTGGTGCTTTCTGCGAAACGCTTTAGGAGCCTGTTGGTGCTAGTATGGAGTTAGGGGATGGATGAAGCGGAGAGCCCCGTTTGGAGTGAGGCTGCAAAGGGCATGCCAAGGGAAGTGTTCTGCTGTGCCAAGACTCGTGCTGCGCACGCTTTGTGGTTGCAGTGAGAAACAGGTTCCTTGGTGTTTTCTGCGAAACGCTTTAGGAGCCTGTTGGTGCTAGTATGGAGTTAGGGGATGGATGAAGCGGAGAGCCCCGTTTGGAGTGAGGCTGCAAAGGGCATGCCAAGGGAAGTGTTCTGCTGTGCCAAGACTCGTGCTGCGCACGCTTTGTGGTTGGAGTGAGAAACAGGTTCCTTGGTGTTTTCTGCGAAACGCTTTAGCAGCCTGTTGGTGCTAGTATGGAGTCAGGGGATGGATGAAGCGTAGAGCCCCGTTTGGAGTGAGGCTGCAAAGGGCATGCCAAGGGAAGTGTTCTGCTGTGCCAAGACTCGTGCTGCGCACGCTTTGTGGTTGGAGTGAGAAACAGGTACCTTGGTGTTTTCTGCGAAACGCTTTAGCAGCCCGTTGGTGCTAGTATGGAGTCAGGGGATGGATGAAGCGGAGAGCCCCGTTTGGAGTGAGGCTGCAAAGGGCATGCCAGGGGAAGTGTTCTGCTGTGCCAAGACTCGTGCTGCGCACGCTTTGTGGTTGGAGTGAGAAACAGGTTCTTTGGTGTTTTCTGCCAAACGCTTTAGCAGCGCGTTGGTGCTAGTATGGAGTCAGGGGATGGATGAAGCGGAGAGCCCCGTTTGGAGTGAGGCTGCAAAGGGTATGCCAAGAGAAGTGTTCTGCTGTGCCAAGACTCGTGCTGCGCACGCTTTGTGGTTGGAGTGAGAAACAGGTTCTTTGGTGCTTTCTGCGAAACGCTTTAGGAGCCTGTTGGTGCTAGTATGGAGTTAGGGGATGGATGAAGCGGAGAGCCCCGTTTGGAGTGAGGCTGCAAAGGGCATGCCAAGGGAAGTGTTCTGCTGTGCCAAGACTCGTGCTGCGCACGCTTTGTGGTTGCAGTGAGAAACAGGTTCCTTGGTGTTTTCTGCGAAACGCTTTAGGAGCCTGTTGGTGCTAGTATGGAGTTAGGGGATGGATGAAGCGGAGAGCCCCGTTTGGAGTGAGGCTGCAAAGGGCATGCCAAGGGAAGTGTTCTGCTGTGCCAAGACTCGTGCTGCGCACGCTTTGTGGTTGGAGTGAGAAACAGGTTCCTTGGTGTTTTCTGCGAAACGCTTTAGCAGCCTCTTGGTGCTAGTATGGAGTCAGGGGATGGATGAAGCGGAGAGCCCCGTTTGGAGTGAGGCTGCAAAGGGCATGCCAAGGGAAGTGTTCTGCTGTGCCAAGACTCGTGCTGCGCACGCTTTGTGGTTGGAGTGAGAAACAGGTTCCTTGGTGTTTTCTGCGAAACGCTTTAGCAGGCCGTTGGTGCTAGTATGGAGTCAGGGGATGGATGAAGCGGAGAGCCCCGTTTGGAGTGAGGCTGCAAAGGGCATGCCAGGGGAAGTGTTCTGCTGTGCCAAGACTCGTGCTGCGCACGCTTTGTGGTTGGAGTGAGAAACAGGTTCTTTGGTGTTTTCTGCGAAACGCTTTAGCAGCGCGTTGGTGCTAGTATGGAGTCAGGGGATGGATGAAGCGGAGAGCCCCGTTTGGAGTGAGGCTGCAAAGGGCATGCCAAGGGAAGTGTTCTGCTGTGCCAAGACTCGTGCTGCGCACGCTTTGTGGTTGGAGTGAGAAACAGGTTCCTTGGTGTTTTCTGCGAAACGCTTTAGCAGCGCGTTGGTGCTAGTATGGAGTCAGGGGATGGATGAAGCGGAGAGCCCCGTTTGGAGTGAGGCTGCAAAGGGTATGCCAAGAGAAGTGTTCTGCTGTGCCAAGACTCGTGCTGCGCACGCTTTGTGGTTGGAGTGAGAAACAGGTTCTTTGGTGTTTTCTGCGAAACGCTTTAGCAGCCTCTTGGTGCTAGTATGGAGTTAGGGGATGGATGAAGCGTAGAGCCCCGTTTGGAGTGAGGCTGCAAAGGGCATGCCAAGGGAAGTGTTCTGCTGTGCCAAGACTCGTGCTGCGCACGCTTTGTGGTTGGAGTGAGAAACAGGTACCTTGGTGTTTTCTGCGAAACGCTTTAGCAGCCCGTTGGTGCTAGTATGGAGTCAGGGGATGGATGAAGCGGAGAGCCCCGTTTGGAGTGAGGCTGCAAAGGGCATGCCAAGGGAAGTGTTCTGCTGTGCCAAGACTCGTGCTGCGCACGCTTTGTGGTTGGAGTGAGAAACAGGTTCTTTGGTGTTTTCTGCGAAACGCTTTAGCAGCCCTTTGGTGCTAGTATGGAATTAGGGGATGGATGAAGCGGAGAGCCCCGTTCGGAGTGAGGCTGCAAAGGGCATGCCAAGGGAAGTGTTCTGCTGTGCCAAGACTCGTGCTGCGCACGCTTTGTGGTTGGAGTGAGAAACAGGTTCCTTGGTGTTTTCTGCGAAACGCTTTAGCAGCGCGTTGGTGCTAGTATGGAGTCAGGGGATGGATGAAGCGGAGAGCCCCGTTTGGAGTGAGGCTGCAAAGGGTATGCCAAGAGAAGTGTTCTGCTGTGCCAAGACTCGTGCTGCGCACGCTTTGTGGTTGGAGTGAGAAACAGGTTCCTTGGTGTTTTCTGCGAAACGCTTTAGCAGCCTCTTGGTGCTAGTATGGAGTTAGGGGATGGATGAAGCGTAGAGCCCCGTTTGGAGTGAGGCTGCAAAGGGCATGCCAAGGGAAGTGTTCTGCTGTGCCAAGACTCGTGCTGCGCACGCTTTGTGGTTGGAGTGAGAAACAGGTACCTTGGTGTTTTCTGCGAAACGCTTTAGCAGCCCGTTGGTGCTAGTATGGAGTCAGGGGATGGATGAAGCGGAGAGCCCCGTTTGGAGTGAGGCTGCAAAGCGCATGCCAAGGGAAGTGTTCTGCTGTGCCAAGACTCGTGCTGCGCACGCTTTGTGGTTGGAGTGAGAAACAGGTACCTTGGTGTTTTCTGCGAAACGCTTTAGCAGCCCTTTGGTGCTAGTATGGAATTAGGGGATGGAGGAAGCAGAGAGCCCCGTTCGGAGTGAGGCTGCAAAGGGCATGCCAAGGGAAGTGTTCTGCTGTGCCAAGACTCGTGCTGCGCACGCTTTGTGGTTGGAGTGAGAAACAGGTTCTTTGGTGTTTTCTGCGAAACGCTTTAGCAGCCTGTTGGTGCTAATATGGAGTCAGGGGATGGATGAAGCGGAGAGCCCCGTTTGGAGTGAGGCTGCAAAGGGCATGCCAGGGGAAGTGTTCTGCTATGCCAAGACTCGTGCTGCGCACGTTTTGTGGTTGGAGTGAGAAACAGGTTCTTTGGTGTTTTCTGCGAAACGCTTTAGCAGCCCTTTGGTGCTAGTATGGAATTAGGGGATGGAGGAAGCGGAGAGCCCCGTTTGGAGTGAGGCTGCAAAGGGCATGCCAAGGGAAGTGTTCTGCTGTGCCAAGACTCGTGCTGCGCACGCTTTGTGGTTGGAGTGAGAAACAGGTTCTTTGGTGTTTTCTGCGAAACGCTTTAGCAGGCCGTTGGTGCTAGTATGGAGTCAGGGGATGGATGAAGCGGAGAGCCCCGTTTGGAGTGAGGCTGCAAAGGGCATGCCAGGGGAAGTGTTCTGCTGTGCCAAGACTCGTGCTGCGCACGCTTTGTGGTTGGAGTGAGAAACAGGTTCTTTGGTGTTTTCTGCCAAACGCTTTAGCAGCGCGTTGGTGCTAGTATGGAGTCAGGGGATGGATGAAGCGGAGAGCCCCGTTTGGAGTGAGGCTGCAAAGGGTATGCCAAGGGAAGTGTTCTGCTGTGCCAAGACTCGTGCTGCGCACGCTTTGTGGTTGGAGTGAGAAACAGGTTCTTTGGTGCTTTCTGCGAAACGCTTTAGGAGCCTGTTGGTGCTAGTATGGAGTTAGGGGATGGATGAAGCGGAGAGCCCCGTTTGGAGTGAGGCTGCAAAGGGCATGCCAAGGGAAGTGTTCTGCTGTGCCAAGACTCGTGCTGCGCACGCTTTGTGGTTGCAGTGAGAAACAGGTTCCTTGGTGTTTTCTGCGAAACGCTTTAGGAGCCTGTTGGTGCTAGTATGGAGTTAGGGGATGGATGAAGCGGAGAGCCCCGTTTGGAGTGAGGCTGCAAAGGGCATGCCAAGGGAAGTGTTCTGCTGTGCCAAGACTCGTGCTGCGCACGCTTTGTGGTTGGAGTGAGAAACAGGTTCTTTGGTGTTTTCTGCGAAACGCTTTAGCAGGCCGTTGGTGCTAGTATGGAGTCAGGGGATGGATGAAGCGGAGAGCCCCGTTTGGAGTGAGGCTGCAAAGGGCATGCCAGGGGAAGTGTTCTGCTGTGCCAAGACTCGTGCTGCGCACGCTTTGTGGTTGGAGTGAGAAACAGGTTCTTTGGTGTTTTCTGCCAAACGCTTTAGCAGCGCGTTGGTGCTAGTATGGAGTCAGGGGATGGATGAAGCGGAGAGCCCCGTTTGGAGTGAGGCTGCAAAGGGTATGCCAAGAGAAGTGTTCTGCTGTGCCAAGACTCGTGCTGCGCACGCTTTGTGGTTGGAGTGAGAAACAGGTTCTTTGGTGCTTTCTGCGAAACGCTTTAGGAGCCTGTTGGTGCTAGTATGGAGTTAGGGGATGGATGAAGCGGAGAGCCCCGTTTGGAGTGAGGCTGCAAAGGGCATGCCAAGGGAAGTGTTCTGCTGTGCCAAGACTCGTGCTGCGCACGCTTTGTGGTTGCAGTGAGAAACAGGTTCCTTGGTGTTTTCTGCGAAACGCTTTAGGAGCCTGTTGGTGCTAGTATGGAGTTAGGGGATGGATGAAGCGGAGAGCCCCGTTTGGAGTGAGGCTGCAAAGGGCATGCCAAGGGAAGTGTTCTGCTGTGCCAAGACTCATGCTGCGCACGCTTTGTGGTTGGAGTGAGAAACAGGTTCCTTGGTGTTTTCTGCGAAACGCTTTAGCAGCCTGTTGGTGCTAGTATGGAGTCAGGGGATGGATGAAGCGTAGAGCCCCGTTTGGAGTGAGGCTGCAAAGGGCATGCCAAGGGAAGTGTTCTGCTGTGCCAAGACTCGTGCTGCGCACGCTTTGTGGTTGGAGTGAGAAACAGGTACCTTGGTGTTTTCTGCGAAACGCTTTAGCAGCCCGTTGGTGCTAGTATGGAGTCAGGGGATGGATGAAGCGGAGAGCCCCGTTTGGAGTGAGGCTGCAAAGGGCATGCCAGGGGAAGTGTTCTGCTGTGCCAAGACTCGTGCTGCGCACGCTTTGTGGTTGGAGTGAGAAACAGGTTCTTTGGTGTTTTCTGCCAAACGCTTTAGCAGCGCGTTGGTGCTAGTATGGAGTCAGGGGATGGATGAAGCGGAGAGCCCCGTTTGGAGTGAGGCTGCAAAGGGTATGCCAAGAGAAGTGTTCTGCTGTGCCAAGACTCGTGCTGCGCACGCTTTGTGGTTGGAGTGAGAAACAGGTTCTTTGGTGCTTTCTGCGAAACGCTTTAGGAGCCTGTTGGTGCTAGTATGGAGTTAGGGGATGGATGAAGCGGAGAGCCCCGTTTGGAGTGAGGCTGCAAAGGGCATGCCAAGGGAAGTGTTCTGCTGTGCCAAGACTCGTGCTGCGCACGCTTTGTGGTTGCAGTGAGAAACAGGTTCCTTGGTGTTTTCTGCGAAACGCTTTAGGAGCCTGTTGGTGCTAGTATGGAGTTAGGGGATGGATGAAGCGGAGAGCCCCGTTTGGAGTGAGGCTGCAAAGGGCATGCCAAGGGAAGTGTTCTGCTGTGCCAAGACTCGTGCTGCGCACGCTTTGTGGTTGGAGTGAGAAACAGGTTCCTTGGTGTTTTCTGCGAAACGCTTTAGCAGCCTCTTGGTGCTAGTATGGAGTCAGGGGATGGATGAAGCGGAGAGCCCCGTTTGGAGTGAGGCTGCAAAGGGCATGCCAAGGGAAGTGTTCTGCTGTGCCAAGACTCGTGCTGCGCACGCTTTGTGGTTGGAGTGAGAAACAGGTTCCTTGGTGTTTTCTGCGAAACGCTTTAGCAGGCCGTTGGTGCTAGTATGGAGTCAGGGGATGGATGAAGCGGAGAGCCCCGTTTGGAGTGAGGCTGCAAAGGGCATGCCAGGGGAAGTGTTCTGCTGTGCCAAGACTCGTGCTGCGCACGCTTTGTGGTTGGAGTGAGAAACAGGTTCTTTGGTGTTTTCTGCGAAACGCTTTAGCAGCGCGTTGGTGCTAGTATGGAGTCAGGGGATGGATGAAGCGGAGAGCCCCGTTTGGAGTGAGGCTGCAAAGGGTATGCCAAGAGAAGTGTTCTGCTGTGCCAAGACTCGTGCTGCGCACGCTTTGTGGTTGGAGTGAGAAACAGGTTCTTTGGTGCTTTCTGCGAAACGCTTTAGGAGCCTGTTGGTGCTAGTATGGAGTTAGGGGATGGATGAAGCGGAGAGCCCCGTTTGGAGTGAGGCTGCAAAGGGCATGCCAAGGGAAGTGTTCTGCTGTGCCAAGACTCGTGCTGCGCACGCTTTGTGGTTGGAGTGAGAAACAGGTTCTTTGGTGTTTTCTGCGAAACGCTTTAGCAGGCCGTTGGTGCTAGTATGGAGTCAGGGGATGGATGAAGCGGAGAGCCCCGTTTGGAGTGAGGCTGCAAAGGGCATGCCAGGGGAAGTGTTCTGCTGTGCCAAGACTCGTGCTGCGCACGCTTTGTGGTTGGAGTGAGAAACAGGTTCTTTGGTGTTTTCTGCCAAACGCTTTAGCAGCGCGTTGGTGCTAGTATGGAGTCAGGGGATGGATGAAGCGGAGAGCCCCGTTTGGAGTGAGGCTGCAAAGGGTATGCCAAGAGAAGTGTTCTGCTGTGCCAAGACTCGTGCTGCGCACGCTTTGTGGTTGGAGTGAGAAACAGGTTCTTTGGTGCTTTCTGCGAAACGCTTTAGGAGCCTGTTGGTGCTAGTATGGAGTTAGGGGATGGATGAAGCGGAGAGCCCCGTTTGGAGTGAGGCTGCAAAGGGCATGCCAAGGGAAGTGTTCTGCTGTGCCAAGACTCGTGCTGCGCACGCTTTGTGGTTGCAGTGAGAAACAGGTTCCTTGGTGTTTTCTGCGAAACGCTTTAGGAGCCTGTTGGTGCTAGTATGGAGTTAGGGGATGGATGAAGCGGAGAGCCCCGTTTGGAGTGAGGCTGCAAAGGGCATGCCAAGGGAAGTGTTCTGCTGTGCCAAGACTCGTGCTGCGCACGCTTTGTGGTTGGAGTGAGAAACAGGTTCCTTGGTGTTTTCTGCGAAACGCTTTAGCAGCCTGTTGGTGCTAGTATGGAGTCAGGGGATGGATGAAGCGTAGAGCCCCGTTTGGAGTGAGGCTGCAAAGGGCATGCCAAGGGAAGTGTTCTGCTGTGCCAAGACTCGTGCTGCGCACGCTTTGTGGTTGGAGTGAGAAACAGGTACCTTGGTGTTTTCTGCGAAACGCTTTAGCAGCCCGTTGGTGCTAGTATGGAGTCAGGGGATGGATGAAGCGGAGAGCCCCGTTTGGAGTGAGGCTGCAAAGGGCATGCCAGGGGAAGTGTTCTGCTGTGCCAAGACTCGTGCTGCGCACGCTTTGTGGTTGGAGTGAGAAACAGGTTCTTTGGTGTTTTCTGCCAAACGCTTTAGCAGCGCGTTGGTGCTAGTATGGAGTCAGGGGATGGATGAAGCGGAGAGCCCCGTTTGGAGTGAGGCTGCAAAGGGTATGCCAAGAGAAGTGTTCTGCTGTGCCAAGACTCGTGCTGCGCACGCTTTGTGGTTGGAGTGAGAAACAGGTTCTTTGGTGCTTTCTGCGAAACGCTTTAGGAGCCTGTTGGTGCTAGTATGGAGTTAGGGGATGGATGAAGCGGAGAGCCCCGTTTGGAGTGAGGCTGCAAAGGGCATGCCAAGGGAAGTGTTCTGCTGTGCCAAGACTCGTGCTGCGCACGCTTTGTGGTTGCAGTGAGAAACAGGTTCCTTGGTGTTTTCTGCGAAACGCTTTAGGAGCCTGTTGGTGCTAGTATGGAGTTAGGGGATGGATGAAGCGGAGAGCCCCGTTTGGAGTGAGGCTGCAAAGGGCATGCCAAGGGAAGTGTTCTGCTGTGCCAAGACTCGTGCTGCGCACGCTTTGTGGTTGGAGTGAGAAACAGGTTCCTTGGTGTTTTCTGCGAAACGCTTTAGCAGCCTCTTGGTGCTAGTATGGAGTCAGGGGATGGATGAAGCGGAGAGCCCCGTTTGGAGTGAGGCTGCAAAGGGCATGCCAAGGGAAGTGTTCTGCTGTGCCAAGACTCGTGCTGCGCACGCTTTGTGGTTGGAGTGAGAAACAGGTTCCTTGGTGTTTTCTGCGAAACGCTTTAGCAGGCCGTTGGTGCTAGTATGGAGTCAGGGGATGGATGAAGCGGAGAGCCCCGTTTGGAGTGAGGCTGCAAAGGGCATGCCAGGGGAAGTGTTCTGCTGTGCCAAGACTCGTGCTGCGCACGCTTTGTGGTTGGAGTGAGAAACAGGTTCTTTGGTGTTTTCTGCGAAACGCTTTAGCAGCGCGTTGGTGCTAGTATGGAGTCAGGGGATGGATGAAGCGGAGAGCCCCGTTTGGAGTGAGGCTGCAAAGGGCATGCCAGGGGAAGTGTTCTGCTGTGCCAAGACTCGTGCTGCGCACGCTTTGTGGTTGGAGTGAGAAACAGGTTCTTTGGTGTTTTCTGCCAAACGCTTTAGCAGCGCGTTGGTGCTAGTATGGAGTCAGGGGATGGATGAAGCGGAGAGCCCCGTTTGGAGTGAGGCTGCAAAGGGTATGCCAAGAGAAGTGTTCTGCTGTGCCAAGACTCGTGCTGCGCACGCTTTGTGGTTGGAGTGAGAAACAGGTTCTTTGGTGCTTTCTGCGAAACGCTTTAGGAGCCTGTTGGTGCTAGTATGGAGTTAGGGGATGGATGAAGCGGAGAGCCCCGTTTGGAGTGAGGCTGCAAAGGGCATGCCAAGGGAAGTGTTCTGCTGTGCCAAGACTCGTGCTGCGCACGCTTTGTGGTTGCAGTGAGAAACAGGTTCCTTGGTGTTTTCTGCGAAACGCTTTAGGAGCCTGTTGGTGCTAGTATGGAGTTAGGGGATGGATGAAGCGGAGAGCCCCGTTTGGAGTGAGGCTGCAAAGGGCATGCCAAGGGAAGTGTTCTGCTGTGCCAAGACTCGTGCTGCGCACGCTTTGTGGTTGGAGTGAGAAACAGGTTCCTTGGTGTTTTCTGCGAAACGCTTTAGCAGCCTGTTGGTGCTAGTATGGAGTCAGGGGATGGATGAAGCGTAGAGCCCCGTTTGGAGTGAGGCTGCAAAGGGCATGCCAAGGGAAGTGTTCTGCTGTGCCAAGACTCGTGCTGCGCACGCTTTGTGGTTGGAGTGAGAAACAGGTACCTTGGTGTTTTCTGCGAAACGCTTTAGCAGCCCGTTGGTGCTAGTATGGAGTCAGGGGATGGATGAAGCGGAGAGCCCCGTTTGGAGTGAGGCTGCAAAGGGCATGCCAGGGGAAGTGTTCTGCTGTGCCAAGACTCGTGCTGCGCACGCTTTGTGGTTGGAGTGAGAAACAGGTTCTTTGGTGTTTTCTGCCAAACGCTTTAGCAGCGCGTTGGTGCTAGTATGGAGTCAGGGGATGGATGAAGCGGAGAGCCCCGTTTGGAGTGAGGCTGCAAAGGGTATGCCAAGAGAAGTGTTCTGCTGTGCCAAGACTCGTGCTGCGCACGCTTTGTGGTTGGAGTGAGAAACAGGTTCTTTGGTGCTTTCTGCGAAACGCTTTAGGAGCCTGTTGGTGCTAGTATGGAGTTAGGGGATGGATGAAGCGGAGAGCCCCGTTTGGAGTGAGGCTGCAAAGGGCATGCCAAGGGAAGTGTTCTGCTGTGCCAAGACTCGTGCTGCGCACGCTTTGTGGTTGCAGTGAGAAACAGGTTCCTTGGTGTTTTCTGCGAAACGCTTTAGGAGCCTGTTGGTGCTAGTATGGAGTTAGGGGATGGATGAAGCGGAGAGCCCCGTTTGGAGTGAGGCTGCAAAGGGCATGCCAAGGGAAGTGTTCTGCTGTGCCAAGACTCGTGCTGCGCACGCTTTGTGGTTGGAGTGAGAAACAGGTTCCTTGGTGTTTTCTGCGAAACGCTTTAGCAGCCTCTTGGTGCTAGTATGGAGTCAGGGGATGGATGAAGCGGAGAGCCCCGTTTGGAGTGAGGCTGCAAAGGGCATGCCAAGGGAAGTGTTCTGCTGTGCCAAGACTCGTGCTGCGCACGCTTTGTGGTTGGAGTGAGAAACAGGTTCCTTGGTGTTTTCTGCGAAACGCTTTAGCAGGCCGTTGGTGCTAGTATGGAGTCAGGGGATGGATGAAGCGGAGAGCCCCGTTTGGAGTGAGGCTGCAAAGGGCATGCCAGGGGAAGTGTTCTGCTGTGCCAAGACTCGTGCTGCGCACGCTTTGTGGTTGGAGTGAGAAACAGGTTCTTTGGTGTTTTCTGCGAAACGCTTTAGCAGCGCGTTGGTGCTAGTATGGAGTCAGGGGATGGATGAAGCGGAGAGCCCCGTTTGGAGTGAGGCTGCAAAGGGCATGCCAAGGGAAGTGTTCTGCTGTGCCAAGACTCGTGCTGCGCACGCTTTGTGGTTGGAGTGAGAAACAGGTTCCTTGGTGTTTTCTGCGAAACGCTTTAGCAGCGCGTTGGTGCTAGTATGGAGTCAGGGGATGGATGAAGCGGAGAGCCCCGTTTGGAGTGAGGCTGCAAAGGGTATGCCAAGAGAAGTGTTCTGCTGTGCCAAGACTCGTGCTGCGCACGCTTTGTGGTTGGAGTGAGAAACAGGTTCTTTGGTGTTTTCTGCGAAACGCTTTAGCAGCCTCTTGGTGCTAGTATGGAGTTAGGGGATGGATGAAGCGTAGAGCCCCGTTTGGAGTGAGGCTGCAAAGGGCATGCCAAGGGAAGTGTTCTGCTGTGCCAAGACTCGTGCTGCGCACGCTTTGTGGTTGGAGTGAGAAACAGGTACCTTGGTGTTTTCTGCGAAACGCTTTAGCAGCCCGTTGGTGCTAGTATGGAGTCAGGGGATGGATGAAGCGGAGAGCCCCGTTTGGAGTGAGGCTGCAAAGGGCATGCCAAGGGAAGTGTTCTGCTGTGCCAAGACTCGTGCTGCGCACGCTTTGTGGTTGGAGTGAGAAACAGGTTCTTTGGTGTTTTCTGCGAAACGCTTTAGCAGCCCTTTGGTGCTAGTATGGAATTAGGGGATGGATGAAGCGGAGAGCCCCGTTCGGAGTGAGGCTGCAAAGGGCATGCCAAGGGAAGTGTTCTGCTGTGCCAAGACTCGTGCTGCGCACGCTTTGTGGTTGGAGTGAGAAACAGGTTCCTTGGTGTTTTCTGCGAAACGCTTTAGCAGCGCGTTGGTGCTAGTATGGAGTCAGGGGATGGATGAAGCGGAGAGCCCCGTTTGGAGTGAGGCTGCAAAGGGTATGCCAAGAGAAGTGTTCTGCTGTGCCAAGACTCGTGCTGCGCACGCTTTGTGGTTGGAGTGAGAAACAGGTTCCTTGGTGTTTTCTGCGAAACGCTTTAGCAGCCTCTTGGTGCTAGTATGGAGTTAGGGGATGGATGAAGCGTAGAGCCCCGTTTGGAGTGAGGCTGCAAAGGGCATGCCAAGGGAAGTGTTCTGCTGTGCCAAGACTCGTGCTGCGCACGCTTTGTGGTTGGAGTGAGAAACAGGTACCTTGGTGTTTTCTGCGAAACGCTTTAGCAGCCCGTTGGTGCTAGTATGGAGTCAGGGGATGGATGAAGCGGAGAGCCCCGTTTGGAGTGAGGCTGCAAAGGGCATGCCAAGGGAAGTGTTTCTGCTGTGCCAAGACTCGTGCTGCGCACGCTTTGTGGTTGGAGTGAGAAACAGGTTCTTTGGTGTTTTCTGCCAAACGCTTTAGCAGCGCGTTGGTGCTAGTATGGAGTCAGGGGATGGATGAAGCGGAGAGCCCGTTTGGAGTGAGGCTGCAAAGGGTATGCCAAGAGAAGTGTTCTGCTGTGCCAAGACTCGTGCTGCGCACGCTTTGTGGTTGGAGTGAGAAACAGGTTCTTTGGTGCTTTCTGCGAAACGCTTTAGGAGCCTGTTGGTGCTAGTATGGAGTTAGGGGATGGATGAAGCGGAGAGCCCCGTTTGGAGTGAGGCTGCAAAGGGCATGCCAAGGGAAGTGTTCTGCTGTGCCAAGACTCGTGCTGCGCACGCTTTGTGGTTGCAGTGAGAAACAGGTTCCTTGGTGTTTTCTGCGAAACGCTTTAGGAGCCTGTTGGTGCTAGTATGGAGTTAGGGGATGGATGAAGCGGAGAGCCCCGTTTGGAGTGAGGCTGCAAAGGGCATGCCAAGGGAAGTGTTCTGCTGTGCCAAGACTCGTGCTGCGCACGCTTTGTGGTTGGAGTGAGAAACAGGTTCCTTGGTGTTTTCTGCGAAACGCTTTAGCAGCCTCTTGGTGCTAGTATGGAGTCAGGGGATGGATGAAGCGGAGAGCCCCGTTTGGAGTGAGGCTGCAAAGGGCATGCCAAGGGAAGTGTTCTGCTGTGCCAAGACTCGTGCTGCGCACGCTTTGTGGTTGGAGTGAGAAACAGGTACCTTGGTGTTTTCTGCGAAACGCTTTAGCAGCCCGTTGGTGCTAGTATGGAGTCAGGGGATGGATGAAGCGGAGAGCCCCGTTTGGAGTGAGGCTGCAAAGGGCATGCCAGGGGAAGTGTTCTGCTGTGCCAAGACTCGTGCTGCGCACGCTTTGTGGTTGGAGTGAGAAACAGGTTCTTTGGTGTTTTCTGCCAAACGCTTTAGCAGCGCGTTGGTGCTAGTATGGAGTCAGGGGATGGATGAAGCGGAGAGCCCCGTTTGGAGTGAGGCTGCAAAGGGTATGCCAAGAGAAGTGTTCTGCTGTGCCAAGACTCGTGCTGCGCACGCTTTGTGGTTGGAGTGTGAGAAACAGGTTCTTTGGTGCTTTCTGCGAAACGCTTTAGGAGCCTGTTGGTGCTAGTATGGAGTTAGGGGATGGATGAAGCGGAGAGCCCGTTTGGAGTGAGGCTGCAAAGGGCATGCCAAGGGAAGTGTTCTGCTGTGCCAAGACTCGTGCTGCGCACGCTTTGTGGTTGCAGTGAGAAACAGGTTCCTTGGTGTTTTCTGCGAAACGCTTTAGGAGCCTGTTGGTGCTAGTATGGAGTTAGGGGATGGATGAAGCGGAGAGCCCCGTTTGGAGTGAGGCTGCAAAGGGCATGCAAGGGAAGTGTTCTGCTGTGCCAAGACTCGTGCTGCGCACGCTTTGTGGTTGGAGTGAGAAACAGGTTCCTTGGTGTTTTCTGCGAAACGCTTTAGCAGCCTCTTGGTGCTAGTATGGAGTCAGGGGATGGATGAAGCGGAGAGCCCCGTTTGGAGTGAGGCTGCAAAGGGCATGCCAAGGGAAGTGTTCTGCTGTGCCAAGACTCGTGCTGCGCACGCTTTGTGGTTGGAGTGAGAAACAGGTTCCTTGGTGTTTTCTGCGAAACGCTTTAGCAGGCCGTTGGTGCTAGTATGAGTCAGGGGATGGATGAAGCGGAGAGCCCCGTTTGGAGTGAGGCTGCAAAGGGCATGCCAGGGGAAGTGTTCTGCTGTGCCAAGACTCGTGCTGCGCACGCTTTGTGGTTGGAGTGAGAAACAGGTTCTTGGTGTTTTCTGCGAAACGCTTTAGCAGCGCGTTGGTGCTAGTATGGAGTCAGGGGATGGATGAAGCGGAGAGCCCCGTTTGGAGTGAGGCTGCAAAGGGCATGCCAAGGAAGTGTTCTGCTGTGCCAAGACTCGTGCTGCGCACGCTTTGTGGTTGGAGTGAGAAACAGGTTCTTTGGTGCTTTCTGCGAAACGCTTTAGGAGCCTGTTGGTGCTAGTATGGAGTTAGGGGATGGATGAAGCGGAGAGCCCCGTTTGGAGTGAGGCTGCAAAGGGCATGCCAAGGGAAGTGTTCTGCTGTGCCAAGACTCGTGCTGCGCACGCTTTGTGGTTGCAGTGAGAAACAGGTTCCTTGGTGTTTTCTGCGAAACGCTTTAGGAGCCTGTTGGTGCTAGTATGGAGTTAGGGGATGGATGAAGCGGAGAGCCCCGTTTGGAGTGAGGCTGCAAAGGCATGCCAAGGGAAGTGTTCTGCTGTGCAAGACTCGTGCTGCGCACGCTTTGTGGTTGGAGTGAGAAACAGGTTCCTTGGTGTTTTCTGCGAAACGCTTTAGCAGCCTGTTGGTGCTAGTATGGAGTTAGGGGATGGATGAAGCGGAGAGCCCCGTTTGGAGTGAGGCTGCAAAGGGCATGCCAAGGGAAGTGTTCTGCTGTGCCAAGACTCGTGCTGCGCACGCTTTGTGGTTGGAGTGAGAAACAGGTACCTTGGTGTTTTCTGCGAAACGCTTTAGCAGCCCGTTGGTGCTAGTATGGAGTCAGGGATGGATGAAGCGGAGAGCCCCGTTTGGAGTGAGGCTGCAAAGGGCATGCCAGGGGAAGTGTTCTGCTGTGCCAAGACTCGTGCTGCGCACGCTTGTGGTTGGAGTGAGAAACAGGTTCTTTGGTGTTTCTGCCAAACGCTTTAGCAGCGCGTTGGTGCTAGTATGGAGTCAGGGGATGGATGAAGCGGAGAGCCCCGTTTGGAGTGAGGCTGCAAAGGGTATGCCAAGAGAAGTGTTCTGCTGTGCCAAGACTCGTGCTGCGCACGCTTTGTGGTTGGAGTGAGAAACAGGTTCTTTGGTGCTTTCTGCGAAACGCTTTAGGAGCCTGTTGGTGCTAGTATGGAGTTAGGGGATGGATGAAGCGGAGAGCCCCGTTTGGAGTGAGGCTGCAAAGGGCATGCCAAGGAAGTGTTCTGCTGTGCCAAGACTCGTGCTGCGCACGCTTTGTGGTTGCAGTGAGAAACAGGTTCCTTGGTGTTTTCTGCGAAACGCTTTAGGAGCCTGTTGGTGCTAGTATGGAGTTAGGGGATGGATGAAGCGGAGAGCCCCGTTTGAGTGAGGCTGCAAAGGGCATGCCAAGGGAAGTGTTCTGCTGTGCCAAGACTCGTGCTGCGCACGCTTTGTGGTTGCAGTGAGAAACAGGTTCCTTGGTGTTTTCTGCGAAACGCTTTAGGAGCCTGTTGGTGCTAGTATGGAGTCAGGGGATGGATGAAGCGGAGAGCCCCGTTTGGAGTGAGGCTGCAAAGGGCATGCCAAGGGAAGTGTTCTGCTGTGCCAAGACTCGTGCTGCGCACGCTTTGTGGTTGGAGTGAGAAACAGGTTCCTTGGTGTTTTCTGCGAAACGCTTTAGCAGCCCGTTGGTGCTAGTATGGAGTCAGGGGATGGATGAAGCGGAGAGCCCCGTTTGGAGTGAGGCTGCAAAGGGCATGCCAGGGGAAGTGTTCTGCTGTGCCAAGACTCGTGCTGCGCACGCTTTGTGGTTGGAGTGAGAAACAGGTTCTTTGGTGTTTTCTGCCAAACGCTTTAGCAGCGCGTTGGTGCTAGTATGGAGTCAGGGGATGGATGAAGCGGAGAGCCCGTTTGGAGTGAGGCTGCAAAGGGTATGCCAAGAGAAGTGTTCTGCTGTGCCAAGACTCGTGCTGCGCACGCTTTGTGGTTGGAGTGAGAAACAGGTTCTTTGGTGCTTTCTGCGAAACGCTTTAGGAGCCTGTTGGTGCTAGTATGGAGTTAGGGATGGATGAAGCGGAGAGCCCCGTTTGGAGTGAGGCTGCAAAGGGCATGCAAGGGAAGTGTTCTGCTGTGCCAAGACTCGTGCTGCGCACGCTTTGTGGTTGCAGTGAGAAACAGGTTCCTTGGTGTTTTCTGCGAAACGCTTTAGGAGCCTGTTGGTGCTAGTATGGAGTTAGGGGATGGATGAAGCGGAGAGCCCCGTTTGGAGTGAGGCTGCAAAGGGCATGCCAAGGGAAGTGTTCTGCTGTGCCAAGACTCGTGCTGCGCACGCTTTGTGGTTGGAGTGAGAAACAGGTTCCTTGGTGTTTTCTGCGAAACGCTTTAGCAGCCTGTTGGTGCTAGTATGGAGTCAGGGGATGGATGAAGCGTAGAGCCCCGTTTGGAGTGAGGCTGCAAAGGGCATGCCAAGGGAAGTGTTCTGCTGTGCCAAGACTCGTGCTGCGCACGCTTTGTGGTTGGAGTGAGAAACAGGTACCTTGGTGTTTTCTGCGAAACGCTTTAGCAGCCCGTTGGTGCTAGTATGGAGTCAGGGGATGGATGAAGCGGAGAGCCCCGTTTGGAGTGAGGCTGCAAAGGGCATGCCAGGGGAAGTGTTCTGCTGTGCCAAGACTCGTGCTGCGCACGCTTTGTGGTTGGAGTGAGAAACAGGTTCTTTGGTGTTTTCTGCCAAACGCTTAGCAGCGCGTTGGTGCTAGTATGGAGTCAGGGGATGGATGAAGCGGAGAGCCCCGTTTGGAGTGAGGCTGCAAAGGGTATGCCAAGAGAAGTGTTCTGCTGTGCAAGACTCGTGCTGCGCACGCTTTGTGGTTGGAGTGAGAAACAGGTTCTTTGGTGCTTTCTGCGAAACGCTTAGGAGCCTGTTGGTGCTAGTATGGAGTTAGGGGATGGATGAAGCGGAGAGCCCCGTTTGGAGTGAGGCTGCAAAGGGCATGCCAAGGGAAGTGTTCTGCTGTGCCAAGACTCGTGCTGCGCACGCTTTGTGGTTGCAGTGAGAAACAGGTTTCCTTGGTGTTTTCTGCGAAACGCTTTAGGAGCCTGTTGGTGCTAGTATGGAGTTAGGGGATGGATGAAGCGGAGAGCCCCGTTTGGAGTGAGGCTGCAAAGGGCATGCCAAGGGAAGTGTTCTGCTGTGCCAAGACTCGTGCTGCGCACGCTTGTGGTTGCAG